>NC_083596.1:5544192-5844192 GCF_027579695.1 Neoarius graeffei
TTCAGTGTGAAAATTGGTTGATTTAAAGGTTACATGCTAGGCTTTGTACTAGCTTGTTCTGTTGGCAGAATAAGGGCAAGCATAAGGAGCTGAGCGACTTTGACGAGGGCCAAATTGTGATGGCTAGATGCCTGGGTCTGAGCATCTCCAAAATGGCACATGTAGTGGTTAGTACCTACCAATAGTGGTCCAAGGAAGGACAACCGGTGAACTGGCAACAGGGTCATGGGCGTCGAAGGCTCACTGATTCGCATGGGGCACAAAGGCTAGCCCGTATGATCCAATCCCACAGAAGAGCTACTGTAGCACAAACTGCTGAAAAGTTAATGCTGACACGTTTCTGTTTTAGCCAGCATTATGGCCCTTGTCAAAGTCACTCAGATCCTTACGCATGCCCATTTTTCCTACTTCCAAGACATCAGCTTCAAGAACTGACTGTTCTCTTGCTGCTTAATATCCCACCCCTTGACAGGTGCCATTGTAAGGGCCTCTGCATGCTCTTGCGACAAGGCTTTCGCAGATAGCTTTTCGCAGACAGTTGTAATTTATCGTTGAGCGGGGAGTAATAGGCGTGCGCGATGTTATTCACCGCCACAACGCAAGGGGGCGCGAAGTCGCGAAATCGCTAGGAGTAGTTGGTGGGTGTGGTTAGTGGAGTGTTTATCCTCCAGTTTCTTATAATGACTAGAACTGGAGTCGTATAGATGTACGTACTTCTTCACTTCCTCGATCAACCGCTCTTCGTGCTACTCCATCTTCGCTCGTGTTTTTAAAAATGGCGGTAGTGAAACCAAACCAAACCGGGAAAGTAGGGAAGCGGAAGTGCGTGTACAGCGGATGTAGAGTGGACCAATCAGAGCCCTTGTGTCTGCGACGCTGTCTGCGAGGCTTCTGCAGTGGTCACAATTTTTGGGAGGTGCGCGCAGAGCGTCTGCGAAGGGAGGGGGCTACGCAGACGCCATCTGCGACGCCATCTGCGAGGACTGCGTTGTCAGCATAAATTGGCCTTAATGAGATCATCAATGTTATTCTATCCATATTCACTGGATATGAGCAATCATGTGCTCTGACTGGATACTCTACTACTAGGCTATCAGTTCATATACCGTGAGTAGAGAAAAACAAAATGATGGAGCGTGTTGCTGAACCAACCAAGGATGAAATAAAAACTCTACTCGAAAAAAAAATTAAGTATTTAAAAGAAACAGAGATGGCTAAAAGTGCGTGTGTGTGTGTATATAATCCCCAATATCGCCTGTTCCGCACTCCAGCCCAACCCCCCAAAAAAGGCAGCAAAATATGGAATAAAAGTATTTAATGGTAAAAAAAAATGTATCTTTTATTTTACAGGAATTATTTTAAGAGCATTTTTCACAAACTGCTCCTGTCATTTCGCCGGTTTGTTTACATTCTAAGCAAAAATGATTTTGTGTGACGTTTTGTATACAGTTTTTATTTAGCGAATTTGCAAAAAATAAAAATAATAAATGCTCCGTTTCTCAAAATCCAGTCAATGTGGACAGAATAAAACAGTTATTCCACTCAATCTCATCATACATGGATGACAGATAACTCAGTGCTACGCGCCTCATCGGCCATCAGCTCATGTACGACTCGATTTCGTAGAATAACTTAAAGTGCCATTCCACCATTGGATGTATTCTTTGGCGTAAAATACAATATATTTTGACAACATATATAAATGGTATCACTAGATAGAGAAATCTTTTAGCTTCAAAATGATATATCAAACATAATTTTTTGACACACGACAAGTATATTAATTTTGCGACCAAAGTCACCTACCCTTTTAATTTCCGTGCGTGATGTCATCGGCAGGTTCCCCTTCTTGTGTACCACGTGACGTGTGACGTGGCACATATTATCAGCAATGGCGGATAGAATGCGATAAAAATAATACCAATAAATCTAGCTAATACCAATAAATCTAGCTAACTGAAAGATTAACTCAAAATTTTTCGCAATTTTTTTGGCCCCCATATACGAGGAGAAATGACTCTCTCACTTTGGGGGTTTCCTGGTCTAAAAATAGACCGACACGTGGTACACAAGAAGGGGAACCTGCCGATGACATCACGTTTCACTACCGCGCGGAAATTAAAAGGGTAGGTGACTTTGGTCGCAAAATTAATATACTTGTCATTGTCAAAAAATTATGTTTGATATATCATTTCGAAGCTAAAAGATTTCTCTGTCTAGTCATGTTGTCATAAAATATATTGTATTTTATGCCAAAGAATACATCCAATGGTGGAATGGCACTTTAATTATTCACTTCACCTGGTCATAATGTTAAGGCTGATCAGTATCTGCTCGATCATGTATCCCAAATGGGGCAGCGACAGTCTCCTCCTCATGAGTAGCTCAAATATCTAAATGTTGAACGCAATGACGCCACAGCGATTATTCTTTCCTACCGATCAGATGGATGCTCGCCAACTGTGGTTTGTCAAATAGCTCACGGATATAGAAGTTAGTGCTCTCCTGTAAGTGTGTTGATCTGCTCTGTGAGGTTGCAAAAACAGCATTTCAAGAACTTTCCTTACTAGTCCTCATCCTCTGGATTAGTAAAGTGATCTACTGGGACTTAAGACAGATTTCCGTTGCTTTGTGCACTCACCTACACAGTTGAAGAATGGCTCTTTCCTACATTGACCTGAGCAGCCATCCCCATTTATGGTGTTCTTGTCATCGCACTGCTCTCCTTGGGACCTGGGGGCCAAAAGAGAATAGGAATGAATACAAAGCAGCATGCATGTGATCATCATCATCATCATCATCATCATCATCATCATCATCATCATCATCAAGGTTTGGATGATGGCAATGATTTGTCATTTGAAACTGAAGATGTGTCACATAAACACACCTCTGGATGATCCCATCTCCGCAGTATGACGCTCCAAGACGGTGGAATAAAGGAGGAGACGGTTCACTCTCTCTCCATCTGGAGACTGTCTGAACCTCGTAGGTGTACATCACGCCATGCACCACATCCCTAAACACCAAAGAGCCAGAGGAAGGTTGAATCCATACTAATAGAGTCAAGGGTGCGCACTCCAAAGCAAGCACAAAGTATTGGTAACTTTCATGAACCAAAGGACGTATTATTAGGACGTAGTAGCTAAAAACAACAACAACAACAAAAAATGTTGATTTAAACTACACCACTACTAAAGTTTAACATGTCTCAAGCACTCTTAATAAATATTTTTCAACACAACACTTATTTCTTGGCTGTGTTTCTGGTTGGCTTAAGTGCCTTCTTATCCTCCTTAAACATTCATGACCCCAAAATCCCATTACGGGCCCGAAGTAAACAAGCCTGTAATTCACTAATCCTAGGTCAGTTTTGTTGTAAACCATCATAATTTGATTCCACTTTTGTAAGACATCACTCAAGGGTTCCAACCAGGCATTGCAATTAGCGTGCATATGGATTTCGACTTCAGGCCTCTCGGAACTCATCTGCATTCGGTTATGCTTGCTGATACGAAATGCAAGCTGTAGAGGGAGTGAATGGAATCGATCCAAGAGCTGCACTTAAAACAGATCTCGGGCTCTGTAGACTTAAATGACTGAAAGACTGAAATGAGGCAATGACATCCTCCTTTGGACTCAGTCACCTTCTTCAGCCAGAGGAATCGGAGTTCACCCGGCCAATGAGCGTATTACTCCTCTACATTCGGGAAGATATTGTCAGTGCATTACAAGCCCGAGTATCTATTCTACTGCTATCAATGCCTTACGCTGATGTCTAGATGTCTAGACGTGTACTTTGTGAGAGATTAAACTGCCTACACAGAGTTGCCAGACTTTTTTTTTTTGGGTAGGTATAACTATGAAATATAGAAATTGTTCACTTTTGTGTGGTTGTCAAGTAATCTATTACAAATCCTCTGATTTAGTTTGATTTACATTTACTTTTCAGCTGCGCATATTAACCCAAAATACAAAACTTTATGCAAAAGATGAAACATCTGGAACATTTTTACTGCAAAATCCAACTATTTGAATGAATAATGTGAATAATAAAGGAGTTTATTAAGCAATAAAATAACTGACGGTCTCTATTACCTATTTCAACATGTCGTTTAGGGGAAGAAGGGAAGAAAAAAAAAGAGATTTTAGTTGCCAAAGGCTAAGAACGAGCACATTGATTAAATCAGCTATGCCAGGGGTTGTTAACTGGCAGATCTCTTTGGATGCAGATCCAGCTGATCAAACCAAGTGCTAAATAAATACTGGCAGAACTGATCAATGGTTGAAAATCCGGCCATGGTTCATCAACTCCAGGTTTCTAAACTTCCATCAGATGCATTTATGTAAATTATTTTAATTATTTCGGTTAAGGTAGCTCAGTTGTAGTCACAGATTTTCATAAATTGTATTTCCATTTAGTCTCTTTGGGCTGATTAGTGAAGAGATTATTCAAAAAGTTTAAAAAGATTTCTGATGATGAAAATGGAATTTTTACAAGGCGAGTAGACAGGGAAATTCAAATCAGATGTCTCGTCTGTTCAGAGAGCATGGTGCGAGTCAAAAGTGGCAAAGTGAAGTGGCGCTACAAAACAAAACATCAAGCTGTTTTATTTCTCAACGTAATCACTAATGGTTAATTATTATACATACATGATACTTTTTTGATGGAATAAAAACGTGTTCTATTCCTTTCCAGCGAGTTTGATTCATTTGGTTCGATAGCATGCAATATTGTTAGCATATCGCTTATCCTATGTGTATTACGTCACTCTAGCTAATGGAGAATGAACGTTGAATATGGTTTACTATATTGCATGGTTGTCAAGACAACATGACGTCACACATCAGAGACGTAAAACTTCCGCGCTAGCGAGCGACGGGGACAGTGTAAATAAACATGGCTACCAGGGTTGCTTCATTTACCCTTTGGTGACTGACCCCTTGAAAATCGTTCCTCCAGGAACGATGACGTTTCAGTTGTCAAGACAACGGAAAAACTAAAACTAAAGTTACAACGTTTATCAACAAAACAAGTTACAACAAAATCTTTCTGTTTTGTATTTTAGTTTTTCCGTTGTCTTGACAACTGAAATGTCATCGTTCCTGGAGGAACGATTTTCAAGGGGTCAGTCACCAAAGGGTTAAATACGGAAGATTTTGAGAGAATTTTGAAAGAGAAAGATGTGTTGAACACCTGAAAGGAATATGTATTTATAATAATAATAATATTTATATTAATAATAATAATAATTATTATTATTATATTGGCTGGCTTTTTTTCATGGTATATCAGATATATTTGTTGAGTTCAATAACACGTTAGCTGAAAGCAAGACTGCCTTTCAGATGTTTCAAGTGTAGGTCAGAAAAAGAATTTTCCCCGACACCCAATTATTTTTGTTTAGTGGACCGAAAGCTACGGAGTTCGAATCACAGACTTCCAAATTTATTAGGTTTTTTTTTAAATAGAACAATTAATGAATTTAGAGCCACATGGCCCTAAATTCTCCGCTGTTTCTTCCTGCTTCACCATGACGCAATACAACATCATGCATCACGTGGTGGGCTTTCCCTGACTACAGTAACGGAAAGAAAGCGAGAAGAAAAGACGTTATGTTATATACGAAAGAAGGAAACGCAGGACCAAACTAATAAATATCGGCGCTCAGCGAGCACCTCGGTGTGATCAGCTGTTCGTTTAGCGACAGAATGATGGAACTGTCAGTGCATGCTCAAAGGGAAACCTGTAGATGGCAGTAATGCAACACTGGATGCCAGCTGCCGTAAAACCCAAAAGAAGAAGATAAACCTGCGCATGCGCACACGGACTTCCTCTGTCTGCTTGACTGCGCCAAGCGAGCGATTTCATGCACATTATTTGCTTTAATCCCTTCAAATTAAATAACTTCCCAGCCACAGAATGGCCTGATATTTTGTGAGATGTTACAGAAATAAACATATATCACAATCACCACATTTCAGAGCGAACTAAATTTCACCGATTTTATGAAATCGAAAGGCCGTCTCGCTTGAATGAAACATATCCGATATACCACTCAACGCCAGCGAATATTATTTAATTATTAAATTAAAACCGTTCGGTCAAGGAGTTTCACGGTACGTAACTAGACCTTCATAAAGTTTTGTTGAATACCCATTAGCAGTAGATTTATTTCTGTAATTGGATGACAAAAATAAACAACGCTCTAGCATATATGAAGCTGTTATGAATTTAGTCTCGTCACTTCTGAATCTTATAGATTATGACTCGGCACATACAGTATGTTTGAAATCAGATGCATGATATATAAGTGACGTATCTGAGCAGCACAGCTACGGAGGGTTCTCCCTGTGCTGCTCTCTGCTCCTGTGCCACATTGAAACTGATACTATGCTGGGAACTGAACAAAGTGGGCAAGTGTTTTTGATGTTGGTGCGAGTAAGCACGTCTCTTTCAGTGTTCCACTGCATTCACTCAGACACAAACAAATAGCTGGCGTGCAGTCACGGCCCAGGCTTCCACAAAACAGTAACTCAATACACACCACGTGGGCCAAAAAACAAGACACGCACCAGGAAAGAAAACATCCAGGCCACATAGCTGAACATCAGTTGTTTGCGTGTGTTTCAATCGTCTGAGAGACTGGACTTGCAAACAAGTGAAAGGAAAGCTACAGGTAAACAATCCTGAAGGCCAGAGAGAGAGAGAGAGAGAGAGAGAGAGAGAGAGAGATGTGGCAAGAAGAAATATTGACAGAGGCACATGCTGGGATTGAATAGCGGGTCATATACAGACCATCAAGTAGTATTAATTTCTGAACAGATCCTCCTACACACACACACAAATACACACATGCCAACCACCCACAAAGCTACACACAGACAGAAGGCTTCTCCAACATCAACTCTGTAGTCCTGCAGTCCACACATCTATAAAACAACACGTTAAGGTGGCCGCACACACACACACACACACACACACACACACACACACACACACACACACACACCAGCTTGTAATAAAAGAATGAATGAGAGAAGGGAAGGGGGAAGAAAAAAAAAACATACAAAGGCCTCATTATTTGCATTTGTGTTGGCCGGCTTTCCCAGAGGGAACACAATCCGTTCTCTCTCTGCTGATTAACAAAAACGACGCGGCCAAATTAGCGGAGCACTCGGGCTCAGCGGCTGCTGTTGCAAACACGGGAGGTTCAGGCGAGGCCAAGATTTTCACGCTGCCGTCAGCACCGTTATAAGGTGCCTGCTCTAATGGGCAGGGAAGCAGTAACTTTTAATAAGAGGCTAAACAAATCATTCAAATTAGCACTTAAGATGAATGGCAAGGGCTGGAGTTTTATGCGGCTGTTTGCGTTTGTGTTCGAGCCAAGTAAGCGTGAGGCTGAGGAGAGAAACTCACTAACGCACACACCAGTGAAAGTCCCATAAAATCAAATCAGAATGCACAGAAAATAAGAATTCATAAGATATTGCGAGCTACGCACACATTTGGTCTCATTGACATAATTATTACTGTAGTTAATTAATACTGAACCTAACCCTAACCTCAGTAATGAAAAGGAAACTTTTTGGCTTTTTTTTTTCTTTCAATTTAACACAACAGCAATTTCCTTGTGAGGACCATCCAAATGTCCCCACAAGGTCAAAATTGTCAGATTTTGCTATCCTGGGCATATTTGGTCCTCAGTAGTATATAAAAACATGCACGCGCACACACAAAATGATCAAACATATAAGCACACACCATTCCTCGGGCATAATTAACATAACACAGCTTAAAAAGGCTATTGAGAAGGCCATGAAAAATTTATTACTTTCACCATTCATTCATTCATTCATTCATTCATTCATGTTTTGTATTTATTTAATCCCATCAAAAATTTACAGTGTGAGGCTGCCACTTAACCATCCCATTACTTTTTTATATATATATATATATATATAGTATATCAATAATTTTGACTATTATAATGGTCAACTTTACATTATAATATGATGCAAAAAGGCAATAATTAATTAATTAATTAATTAATTAATTAATTGCCTTTATTGTCATTGTAAATGTATACAATGAAATTAAAATTGCCACTCTATCATGCAAACATCGAAACACAGGACAGTGAAGACAAATCATAATAGAATAAATAATAATAGAAAATTAAAGCCGCAAGCGGCCTCGACGGGCCCTCGCGCCAGCGGCCAAGGGGGGCGGGGGCATGCGTCCCCGCGAATTACCTTCCACAGCTTCTTCGGCAAGAGACATTACTCCCGCAATGGCGACAAAGCACAGAATTGGACACATGGCAACGATAGGGTCTCGCACTGTACGGTGCTCGGGCCCTAATAATAATAGCGCCCCAATAAGGGTCTTGTAAAGAGTTTGCTTGCCAAGTTTGACAAATCAGAAGCCGCAATATCATTTCTGCCATAACCAGCACCCCCAGGGGCGAAAGTGCACAAAATTTGGCGTACATGTCAGGTGAGCTATGAAGAGTTTGCGTATGAAGTTTGATGACAATTGAGTAAATAGAAGATGAGATATAGATTTTTGAAGAATAAAATTTTTGGTTTTT
The DNA here is from genome assembly GCF_027579695.1 of Neoarius graeffei. Classification (NCBI taxonomy): domain Eukaryota; kingdom Metazoa; phylum Chordata; class Actinopteri; order Siluriformes; family Ariidae; genus Neoarius; species Neoarius graeffei. The sequence goes on from NC_083596.1 coordinate 5,552,787, forward strand.
CCCATGTCAGTAGGTGGCGCTATGCTGTACATGAGCGATTATGAGTTGGAAAAATAAGTGTCTACAACAGCAACGCACTATCACAAGGTAGTGGTGTGAAGGAAAAGCATTATGGAATAATTTACCAAAAACCCGTTTTGGAGCAATTGCGTCGGCCAAAAACAGCGCCCCCCATGGACGAAAATTCCCAAAATGTGGTATACATGACATGGGAGGTAGTAAGAGGGTGGCCGTGAAGTTTGACCAAATTTGAGGAAAGATTGGAATTTTTGCCCAAAAATAGCGCCCCCAGTGGCGAAATATCACAGAAATTGGGTCACATGTCAGAAGCCCAATGAGTGATCTGCGTGTGAAGTATGAGCAGTTTTGAGCAAGTAGAAGATTTGTTATGAATTTTTAAGCATGTAAAATGTTGCATTGAAAAGTGATTGACGTATAACTTCTGAATGGTTTATGCTACGTGAAACCTATTTAGTAACTTTTGTCAGCCATGTCTGTAGATGATGTGTATCAATTTTGGTGACATTCCTATGAACGGTCTAGGAGGAGTTGCGCCGTCTTCGTGGCCATGCATTTCGCACAAAAGTGAAATTACCTAACTTCCTGTTGGGCGTGGCAAATGCATTGGCATTACATTTTTGTCCGGCCTAGTGAGCTACATATGCGTACCAAATGGCATGCCACTACTACAAACTACATGGCAACCAGGCACCTTAATGCGGGAGGCCAAAATCACAACGAGTTAGGGGGCGCTATAGAGGCCCTGAGGCCCGCCTGGATCTGGGCTTCTGGTTCTCAGTAGCGGTGGCAGTCTAAGAAAAAGGAGCCAAATTTCGTGCGTTGTCGACCATGGCAAGCGCCCCAATAAGGGTCTTGTAAAGAGTTTGCTTGGCAAGTTTGACAAATCGGAAGCTGCAATATCATTTTTGCCATAACCAGCACCCCCAGGGGCGAAAGTGCACAAAATTTGGCGTAGACGTCAGGTGAGCTATGAAGAGTTTGCGTATGAAGTTTGATGACAATTGAGTAAATAGAAGATGAGATATAGATTTTTGAAGAATAAATTTTTTGGTTTTTCCCATGTCAGTAGGTGGCGCTATGCTGTACATGAGCGATTATGAGTTGGAAAAATAAGTGCTTACAACAGCAATGTACTATCACAAGGTAGTGGTGTGAAGGAAAAGCATTATGGAATTATTTACCAAAAACCTGTTTTGGAGCAATTGCGTCGGCCAAAAACAGCGCCCCCCATGGACGAAAATTTCCAAAACGTGGTATACATGACATGGGAGGTAGCAAGAGGGTGGCCGTCAAGTTTGACCAAATTTGAGGAAAGATTGGAATTTTTGCCCAAAAATAGCGCCCCCAGTGGCGAAATATCACAGAAATTGGGTAACATGTCAGAAGCCCAATCAGTGATTTGCGTGTGAAGTATGAGCAGTTTTGAGCAATCAGAAGATTTGTTATGAATTTTTAAGCATGTAAAATTTTGCATCGAAAATTGATTGACGTATAACTTCTGAACGGTTTATGCTACGTGAAACGTATTTAGTAACTTTTGTCAGCCATGTCTGTAGATGATGTGTATCAATTTTGGTGACATTCCTATGAACGGTCTAGGAGGAGTTGCGCCGTCTTCGTGGCAATGCATTTCGCACAAAAGTGAAATTACCTCACTTCCTGTTGGGCGTGGCTAATGCATTGGCATTACATTTTTGTCCGGCTTAGTGAGATACATATGCGTACCAAATGGCATGCCACTACTACAAACCACATGGCACCCAGGCACCGTAATGCGGGAGGCCAAAATCACAACGACTTAGGGGGCGCTATAGAGGCCCGGAGCCCCGGCCAAGTTTGGGCTTCTGGTTCTGAGTAGCGGTGGCAATTCTCGGAACTGGTGCCAAATTTCGTGCGTTTTCGCCCATGGCAAGCGCCCCGAAAATGGCCCAACAGCGGAGAAAAATAAAGAAGAAGAAGAAGACGGAAGAAGAAGAAGAAGAAGAAGAAGAAGACGGAAGAAGAATAATAATAGTGAACTCTTACAAGAACAATAGGGCCTTCGCCCATAGGGCTCGGGCCCTAATAATAGAATCTACTTGGGGGCGGCACGGTGGTGTAGTGGTTAGTGCTGTCGCCTCACAGCAAGAAGGTCCGGGTTCGAGCCCCGTGGCCGGCGAGGGCCTTTCTGTGCGTAGTTTGCATGTTCTCCCCGTGTCCGCGTGGGTTTCCTCCGGGTGCTCCGGTTTCCCCCACAGTCCAAAGACATGCAGGTTAGGTTAACTGGTGACTCTAAATTGAGCGTAGGTGTGAATGTGAGTGTGAATGGTTGTCTGTGTCTATGTGTCAGCCCTGTGATGACCTGGCGACTTGTCCAGGGTGTACCCCGCCTTTCGCCCGTAGTCAGCTGGGATAGGATCCAGCTCGCCTGCGACCCTGTAGAACAGGATAAAGCGGCTACAGATAATGAGATGAGATGAATGAGAATCTACTTGTAACTCAACTGAACAGGGGACGAGGTGAGAGCCTGTCGCAACAGCGACAGAATCAGGACAAAGAACGCTCTAAACTGAGTATGAACAGATATTTCTCTACCCTCGCCAAAACTCAGTTTTGCTGCCCCACTTGATGTGAATACACACAGACGTGGCTTTGCTGCAGTGTGTCTTGGGTTCCTCGTGCAAAACGAATAGATGATCCAAAGCAAAAGCATGTGTGTGTATACGCATTCACAGCATGTCCTTACAAAGAAAGGCATAAAATCCAAGTAGAAAAAGTAGTTTTCTATAAACTGATGCACTCATAGAAAAAATGGTGGGATCTAGAACCCTATATTTGTCTTTCTTCTTGAACCCTTCATTACAGGCATTTAGCAGACACTCCATTCATCCAGGGCGACATACAGCATACCCAGATGAACAGATATGGGGAGCAGTTAGGGGTTCAATGCCTTGCTCAAGGGCACTTCAGCCATCCTGCCGGTCCAGGGAATCGAACCTGCAACCTTTTAGTCCCAAAGCTGCTTCTCTAACTATTAGGCCAGGGTTTCCCCTCCAAGTTCCTCTAAAGAACCCTATGATGAAGGGTTTCCATGTGGAAACCCTTAGCAAGCTAAAACCATTCACCAATCCAAGAACCCTTGAGAAACCCATTTTCAAGAGTGTAAAACAATGGTTTCTATGTCCTACTGTGAAGACAATGGATGAGGGTTCGGATTCTTGCTCAAGGCTGCTTCAATGGTTCTTTGAGCTCATAGGAAAAAAAAATGTTAAATTTAGTACCATAAGTTTCTCAATTCTTATAGGTACTACAAAGAACCCTGGAACAGAGGGCTTCCCAGCCACAAATACAATCATTTTAGCAAATGATAATCATTAGTCTTAAAAAAAAGATAACTAGCCAAACCCTGTTTTTCCTAAAAGTGTAGAAAAATGGTCCCCCTCTTCCATTGTGATGAATATGTGAAGTTAATTGATGAGGTTTCTGGGCCTTGCTCAAGGTTCCAACAGTGACTATGGCAGCTGAAGAGAGTGGAGAAAATCATCGGGACTTCACTTCCTCCGATACAGGCTATTGCAGAAAAACGCTACCTGACCAGGGCTCGCAACATCAGCAGAGACACCTCCCACCCCCACCATGGACTGTTCTCGCTACTGGTTTCTGGAAAGAGGCTATGCAGCCTCCGGAGTAGAACAGCCAGGTTCTACAACAGCTTTTTCCCACATGCCATAAGACTGTTGAACCGAATTAATCCCCCCCCCCCCCCCCCCCCAGCAATATACTTTATATTCAGGCATTACACTTTATATTGTATAGAAATATACTATATATATTTTTTTTTTTTTTGCATATTTTTAGGTAATATACTTGCTGCTGTTTCGTTCGGCACTACACTGAGCCAAAGCAATGAAATCTTGTTCTGATGTGTGTTGTTGATGCAAATCTGAATGACAATAAAGTCAGTCTAAGTCTAAGCTCTTTGGTTGTGGATCTAGGGGAACACTGAAAGGTATGACATAGAACCCTGGAACAGAGAGTTCCCCAGTCATAGGAACACGAGAGTCATTAATCATCGTAGTGCTGGGACTGGACCATAGAACCATCAGGTCTACTACAGAACCTTAACTGCCAATCTGCCACTGCATTTCACAAAACTAAGAGTGTAGAACAGTGGTTATCATGTTTTACTGCCATGGAAACATGTGAAGTTGGAAACTGATGAGGGGTTAGGACCTCACTCAAGGCTGCAACACAAGAAAAAGGGTTCTTGAGTTTGTACCTCTTGGGGAACATGAAGACAAACAAAGGCTTTCCCAGTCACAAGACAGCTAGAATCACTGATCATCTAAAGATCCCCTGAGGAATCCTTCTGTGGTAGTCATGGGATCAGACCTTACAATCAGTTGGTCTAGAGCAAAACCTTCCCTGCTGATCAAGAACTACATTTGACAAATCTAAGCATTTCATGCCTGAGCTTTGACAGCATGGCTCTTGGCAGAGGCAAACTTGAACTGTCTTCTCAAATGGCATATTTACTCAAACGAGAATGTGTTGGATAACCAAAACCTGGTCATACTTAACCAAAGAATGACCAAACAAACCAACCTAAGCCAACTGTCCCATTCTAGAAGCATGCACATTTATAATACTCTCTTAACACTGTCTCCTTGAGCCTCCATAAGCAAGCACACTTTACCAGATTAGAGCTCAGTCAGACCAACCAAGTATCTGGATCTCATTCACTCGCAGGCATTCAGAGTGGTATGAAAACCTCTAGATTTTCATAGCATTCCTCATACCAGAACTATGCTCTGCGTGAGGTTTCCTTCGCACTACCTGCCAAGAACAACAGGATGATGAGGAAGCATCCTTGGCACATTTTGGGGGGAAAAAAGAAATGCAAAAATAATAGTAGGCAGACAGGAAACAAAAACATTTTTCAAATAATATCCGAAACTATGCCTTGGGCCTCTGGGCAGGAAGAACTCTTTTGTCATGTTTAACATGGAAAGTTTCTTTGATTTCAATGATTTCTTCAACCTCTATTGGATCAACAAAGCTGATATGCTGATCAGGAAATATGTCCATTACTTTAATTTAATATTAGCAATTTCGGAGGCCAGAGTTTAATGTTTACCCCGATTTGGCACATTTACTTCAATTCACTGGCTAACTGCCAAGACTTTCATGCACTGAACTGCATGTAGCAGAGCTGGGTTAAATACTAAACCCTCCTGTGAACCTACATTTTAACACTTCAAGATCCATGCACATTGAGAGCTGCTTGCACCAATTAGCATGTAAGAACATTCACTGCATACTCTAAACCAAACATAGGGTGAGGCTTTGAATTTTATGATCCTCCTTGCACTCAGCTGAACTTCTATTAGAAGAGCAGATTTGATTTAAACCTTTATGCCCGTCTCTCCCCCCCCCCTCCCCCCAGTACTTCATTACAAAAAGATTTAAGATGTTCCTTAAAGTAGATTGATGGGTAAAAAGCCTTTAGTGCATGTGGTTCTACCTAACAGAAATGCTAATTACATGAAAACCGAACCAGGTGTAAGGGTTAAATGCTTGGTTTTAACAATTGATGTATTTCATCAGGCAAAAAAGGCCAAAAGACTTGATTGTGAAAGTTTTACAAAATACCAGGAACCTGAAATCTGTGGTACAACTGGCTATTCTGTTTATCGTCCAGAGATCACAAGGTCATACCTTGTTCCAATGTCCAACTGAGGCCAGGAGTCTGTATAAAGAGACAACTAGTCCCTAGATGGGTAGGATGGTTTTGCTCACTCCTATGACATTGCATGAGCAGCAAAAAGATGTCAGCTTGATGCATTAAAGGAAACACGTGTTAGTTCAGGAAGCCTGACTAGTTGGTGGGAAATACCATCAAATAAACTTGGAGAAAATTGGGTAAAAATAAGAAAGGAACCTTGAAAGAATCCAACCATAGTCCAGGAGATACTTGAGCTACCACTACAGGAAGGACTTTTTTTTTTGACAGCCTATATTAATAAAAGAAAAGTTTCTTAAAAGTGGTTAGCATGTCCGCCTTTCAACCAGGAGATTGCAAGTTCTACTCGCGGTCGGGTCATACCAAAGACCATCATAAAAATGGTACCTACTGCCATCTGGCAAGGCACACTGCAATACAGATGTGAGTAGGGAGTCAAGCTCTCCTGGTTACCAGAGGACTAGCCCTCCACTTTAACCCTAGCTATATAATAGGCGAGAGGCCGAGGGCTATGGAAATGGAGATAGGCGCTGCCCAGTGCACTTCAAGACATTAGTAAAAGGAAAAGGATAGATGTGGGTGAGTAGATGGTTCTTCAGTCTATCCCACTGGGGGAAACCTAACTATCAGTATAATATAACCTTTATAGAAAGAGTCTCCACTGGCAGGACTCTGAAACAGTCAAAGGTAAAGCAGTAACTAAGTTTCCGACACTGGGAAGTATTCAGGACAAAGAAGTTTACACTTTTTGGTTTCTTGATAACATGACAAGTATGGAATCAATTTTGTGCCAAAATGTTCATACAATACTTTTGAAATATCAAACGAAAACGACAAATCGAAATACAAAAAAACAAAAAAAAAGTCAATTTTTTTAGACTGGCAAACAAATTATTCGTGTAATCGTGCAAAATATCAGTCTATTACTCTTCAGAAACCTTTTATTTTTGTTCCGCGTCTTTCTCGATTTTGTTTGACGTAATTTATTTCGGTTGCGATTCCAGCTTTCTCGTTTGCGCTCCCTGACTTTTTGCTGGCAGTTTTGGCACAAACTTCACATGTGGGCGGGCTGTCCAGGAATGCATTCCCATTGGCTAACTTGTGTTTGACTGACAGCTACGCTCAGCCATTCCCTACTCGGATTCTGGCGGACTGTTTGACGAGTGACCGATCCATTGACGGTAAACAAGGATTGAGTGGACTTTAGTGGTGACTATGATATTGAATTTACGCTTTGTTGGATTAATTCAAGATCATATGGCCCTTTTCCACTACCCTTTTTCAGCTCACTTCAGCCCAACACGGCTCGCGTTTCGACTACCTCAGAGCAGCACAACTCAGCTCGCTTCAGCCCTGCTTAGCACCCAAAACTCGCACGGTTTTGGAGTGGGGCTGAAGCGAGCCAAACCGAGCCGAGTGGGGCTAGGGGCGTGAGGAGACACTCCCCTGTGCACTGATTGGTGAGGAGGAGTGTCCTCACACGCCCACACACGCCCCGCGAGCACACTGGGATCTGTAAACACCGCAAACCCGGAAGAAGAAGAATTACGAATTACGAGAATTTCTGAAGCCTTATGCGCCTCGCCTCATCTATACGCTCTTGCCAGTATCTGTTGGCGTTGTCGGTGACAACAAGCCACAGCACCAAGACCAGCAACACTAACGACTCCATGTCCTCCATGTTTATTGTTTACTATCCGGGTCGTGAGACTACCGCTTAAAAGGTCACTGATGTCACTGTTTGTGCCGCCTTACGACATCACGTGACGTCCACCCACTTTCGCTAACTCCACCCAATGTATCCACCCACTTCCAGCCAGCACGGTTCAGCGCGGTTGTAGTCGAAATGCAACTCCAACAGCCCCACTCAGCCCGACTCAGCACGGCACGGCTCAGCCCGACTCAGCCGCGTTTGTAGTGGAAAAGCGGCAATAGTCGCCACTGAAGTCCACTCGATCCTTGTTTACCGTCAATGGATCGGTCACTCGTCAAACAGTCCGCCAAAATCCGAGTAGGAAATGGCCGCAACAGCCTCCGGGGAATGGCTGAGCGTAGCTGTCAGTCAAACACAAGTTAGCCAATGGGAATGCATTCCTGGACAGCCCACCCACACGTGAAGTTTGTGCCAAAACTGCAAGCAAAAAGTCAGGGAGCGCAAACGAGAAAGCTGGAATCGCAACCAAAATAAATTACGTCAAACAAAACCGAGAAAGACGCAGAACAAAAATAAAAGGTTTCTGAAGAGTAATAGACTGATATTTTGCACAATTACACGAATAATTTGTTTGCTAGTCTAAAAAAATTTACTTTTTTTTTCTTTTTTTGTATTTTGATTTGTCGTTTTTGTTTGATATTTCACAAGTATTGTATGAACATTTTGGCACAAAATTGATTCCATAGACAAGCTGCATTTTTGTCTTATTAACATTGAGAAAGAAAAAAGTGTGACTACTATATATTTAACAGTTATTCCACAAAATCAAGTCGTACATGAGCTGATAGCCGACGAGTCACGTAGCACCGAGTTGGCTATAATCCATGTACGATGAGATTGAGTGGAATAACTGTTTTATTCTATCCACATTCACTGGATTTTGAGAAACAGAGCATTTTTATTTTTAGCAAATTCGATAAATAAAAACTTCATACAAAACGTCCGACAAAATCATTTCCGCTTATAATGTAAACAAACTGGCGAAATGGCAGGAGCAATTTATTTTTAAAAAATGCTATAATAATAGTAATAATAATAATAATAATAATAATTATTATTATTATTATTATTGAAAAATAAAAAAAGATATGTTCTTACCATAAAATACTTTCATTCCATGTTTTGTTGGGTTTTTTGTCATTTTTGTGGCTTTGTTTTTGAGTACAGTTTTTATTACATCCTCAGTTGGTTCAGCAACACGCGCCCCCATTTTGTTTTTCTGTACTCACGGTATATGAGCTGATAGCCTAGTAGTAGAGTACCCAATCAGAGCCCGTGATTGCTCATTTCCAGTGAATGTGGATAGAATGATATATATTATAACTGAGGCAAGTGATAAAAGGGATGAAGTTGTTTTTTGTGGATGCTCCACGACATTAAATGTAACTATAAATGGACAAAAAGTACAGTTGGCCGTTCTTTAATAATAATAATAATAATAATAATAATAATAATAATCAGATTGCTGAGATATAAGAATATAATATAAATAAAAATACTTTGGGACATGCAATTATGGTAAAATAATAAATTTTAGGGTGAAAAATATTGCTTCATGTTGAACAGTATCACTCCACCCATCGGTGATTACCTTCCTATAACTACGTCCACCCCCCACATCCCATCCACCCCCCACTCCCAAGTATTATATTTTTATATTTCAGGCGTCACCTGAAACTGCCAATCAAAACAGTGCACAGTCAAACATGTTTATGTGCTGTATCATTTGACGATAACTTTGAAGAGCTTTGGAGAACCCGATTTTTCCAGTCTCCAAGTTCTCCAATGGCTCTGAAGGTGTTAAAATCTTTGAGCATGCCAGCTTTTATCTACTGCTCAACACCCGCACCATACAGATTCATTTGTATTCTATTAGTAGCGGCTTTCTGTAACACACTCAGAAGCTCTGGAATGGACAACTTGATGATGTGTCACTTAAGCCAAACCATTTCACAGGCACTAATGACAAGTCCATGCACTTAAAGAATAAATACACTCTGATGACATGGCATGAAATGAGGTAATATGGCATCGTAAGCATGATAAGCAGCCATTCGTTCAAACCCTGGCAGGGCTTTAGGTGTGATGGTACGATGTGTTTGCAACTATCAGTGCGTTTACATGCACATCCAAATCGAGCTGCTGTCAGTAATCGAGCTAAGGGTCCCAGCAGGGGTGCCAGAGAAATCCAGGCTACGTTTACATTAGACCGTATCTGTCTCGTTTTCTTCGCGGAGGCACTGTCCGTTTACATTAAACCCCCTGGAAAAGCCAGGAAACGGGAATCCGCCAGCGTCCACGTATTCAATCTAGATCGTATCTGGTCCGGTGCTGTGTAAACATTCAGAATACGCGAATACGCTGTGCTGAGCTCTAGCTGGCGTCTCATTGGACAACGTCACTGTGACATCCACCTTCCTGATTCGCTGGCATTGGTCATGTGACGCGACTGCTGAAAAACGGCGCGGACTTCCGCCTTGTATCACCTTTCATTAAAGAGTATAAAAGTATGAAAATACTGCAAATACTGATGCAAATACTGCCCATTGTGTAGTTATGATTGTCTTTAGGCTTGCCATCCTTCCACTTGCAAGTGGTAAGTGATATGCGCTGGGATCACACACACAGCGGCTCAGTCCCGAATCACTGCTCGTGCACTTCACTCGCGCGCTCTGTGAGCTGCGCAGGGCCGGAGTGCGCACCCTCCAGAGGGCACTCGCTGTTCAGGGCGGAGTGATTTGGAGCGCAGGATGCCTGCGGAGCCGAGCGTATCAGCGTATTGGCGTCGCTATGTGCACGGCTAACGGTTTTAGTGTAAACGCGAATCATTTTAAGAACATTAATCTGATGATCCGCTGATTCGACGTAATGTAAACGTAGCCCCAATCCTACATGCACACAAGGAAATCGAGCTATTGTGTGAGGTACATTGTGCACCCGAGCCACAGGTGGCGCTACACGCCCCATCGTGTTGGTACACTTCCGGTTGTCTTCATGAAGAAGAGCTATTCAAGAGTATAAACAAAGTTATCAGTTCCGTGTTCACAAGAAGAACGACGACAAGGACAGCAACATCGATATATATTCAACTCCTTAAAGGAACAGTCCACCGTACTTCCATAATGAAATATGCTCTTATCTGAATTGAGACGAGCTGCTCCGTACCTCTCCGAGCTTTGCGCGACCTCCCAGTCAGTCAGACGCAGTCAGACGCGCTGTCACTCCTGTTAGCAATGTAGCTAGGCTCAGTATGGCCAATGGTATTTTTTGGGGCTGTAGTTAGATGTGACCAAACTCTTCCGCGTTTTTCCTGTTTACATAGGTTTATATGAGCAGTGATATGAAAAAAGTTCAATTACACAAATTGAAACGTAGCGATTTTCTATGCTATGGAAAGTCCGCACTATAATGACAGGCGTACTAACACCTTCTGCGCGCTTCGACAGCGCATTGATATCTGAGCTCTGTATAAATGCGCTGTCGAAGCGCGCAGAAGGTGTTAGTACGCCTGTCATTATAGTGCGGACTTTCCATAGCATAGAAAATCGCTACGTTTCAATTTGTGTAACTGAACTTTTTTCATATCACTGCTCATATAAACCTATGTAAACAGGAAAAACGCGGAAGAGTTTGGTCGCATCTAACTACAGCCCCAAAAAATACCGTTGGCCATACTGAGCCTAGCTACATTGCTAACAGGAGTGACAGCGCGTCTGACTGCGTCTGACTGACTGGGAGGTCGCGCAAAGCTCGGACAGGTACGGAGCAGCTCGTCTCAATTCAGATAAGAGCATATTTCATTATAGAAGTACGGTGGACTGTTCCTTTAAGCTGAATGAGCATGAACTCTATCTCCTCATTGCTCCAGAAGTGCACGTTTCTACTACTGTTGTCATGCCGACCGAGGCTGTTGTGTTTCCCGCTTGTGGTCTCGTCACTCGTCACTTCCGGAAGGGGCAGTGCTGAAGTAAGTAGCTCGACTACGTAGCTCGATAGGGTTTACATGCACTAAGTAGCTTGGCTACAATCACATAATCTAGCTCGATTACGAGAAATCCAGTTCGGTTCAATTTCAGCCGAGCTAAGGTGTTTCCATGGCATTTAGAACTTCGATTTCAGTCGAGCTACGGCAGAAATTCGATTTTCTCTATGTGCATGTAAACGCACTGTATGACTCATGAGTGATTGGAGCTCTTACTGTGCTTTGGTTGGAGTAACACTTGAGCGACAAATAAAAGAGAACATGAGAGAGAGAGAGAGAGAGAGAGAGAGAGAGAGAGTGGTGCAAGGATGCTTGACATTGTTTGAGAGGTGGAAAGGACTCTGTTGTGGAAATTGAGATAGAGATGGATTTACCATTTCCTGTTATGACTATTCCATATGGAAGGTATGGTTCTCTGTGTGTAATGTGTATACTCATATACACAAACTTCCCTTTTAGAAGCTGGTATTTCTTCTGACCATGAAAAATCTCCTCTGGGATCACAGAAATAAAAGGAACCTGAGCATGATTGATAATGTGATAGCACTTGATAAACAAAAAATATGTTTCAAGCCATCGGGCTTTGGACATTTGATGCCGCTCTGGAAAAAATAACAGCTGTACATGTGCACGTTGGAACAGGGCAACAACAAAAACGATAGCCATTTGGAGAAATCTCATCCAGTGTGGCTTCTCAAATGAAAACAATAGTTTAGCTGCTTTCAGTGAGCGAAGTCAAGGATGAAGGCGTTCTTGGACTGATCACAAAAAAAGCGGATGGAAAGTAGATTCTGACCATTGCAGATGCTGACATAGAATCATTACCTCAATGACAGAGCAGTTCAGATTTCAAAGAACTTCAACAGGTCACTGCTAAATTGCTCATCATATTCCCAAAACCGCAGAGGAATGGATGTTCCCAGTTGCAAACAAATTCAACATTTCACGTCGACTACTCAGCCATCCGTGATGTACCATAAAACTGTGAAAGTCCCAAGAAAGAAAAATTGCTGCTCAAGGGTTTTCCCTCAACATATCAGTTGCCTGAGTGCATCAACTACCAGATGGCGAGGGGGATCAACTGGAGAAGTTTCCGTGGTCCTGCTCTCGCTCTTGCGTAAACTGGAATTATCGTAGACATCTATTATGTAACACAGGTTACAACCTGACTTGGTTTCACCCACCAAGAGTCCTTGTCATCCTCAGCATGCTGGATCCAGCCACCCATCTAAAATGAGTTCCAAGTGGAAATCATTTCTGAAAGTTCATCGAAAGGATTGTGGAAAGCAAACCTGAGGATCCAGAGACACCCCAGATACTGCGACCATCAGCATCTCCCGCCCTGGAAATGTGGTTTGTGTTAGTAGGGGGATTAAACAAGGGTGGGCCAATAATGCTTCTAGGTTGAGAGGAAAAGGTGAAGATGCATAAAGGCTTTTTTGTCAGGGCGGCATGGAGTTCAGGAGCACCACGACTACAGCCAAAGCGTTAATCCAAAGTCAATAAAATTCTGTGCTGAAATCCTGTTTTTGGCAATGAAGAGTCGGAATACAGCGGCTTTCGTAACAGCCAATTATCACAGACATCTTGAAACAGTCAACACTGAGGAGCATGATTCTAAAGTTTACATCTAACACTTCAGATGAGAAAAACAAAAACTATAATAGTTTCAGGGGAAGGTAGAGAACGGATCACTTAAAAATATCACTTAAAAGATCACTTAAAAATAGAAACCTCAATATCCTCAAAATGGTAGCACATATCTTCACTTCCCTCATGGATGGAAATGCAATGATGAAAATTTGAGCTGTCCAAAAGTTGTGTTAATATTTATGCAGGGAAAAGTTGTGCGTATTCAGAGATTGGTTGTGCGCATACTTGTTAATTTTCTGTGAGGTCCATACAGATTATTAAAATCACCTTGGACTAGACTAGACCATGCCTCTGATGTTTCCAGAATGTTCTTGAGTAGAAGCATTCAAGATGGGGGGTTTTCAGTAGCATCTAGAGCACTGCCTTTAAACCCAAGCTCTTGACTTTAATCCCAGAAAAATCAGGGATAGAAAACATGGACTAAAGAAGCTCATTTGAATTTAATTAATAACTTCATTCAAAAAAAATATTGTCTCATGATATGTATTGTACCACGAGCTGGTCTAGTGGTTCGCGTGTCTGCCTCTCGATCAGGAGATCATGAGTTCTACTCACAGTCAGGTCATATCAAAGACCATCATAAAAATGGTACCTGGCAAGGCATGCTGCAATACAGATGCAAGTGGGGAGTCAAACTCTCGCGGTTACCAGAGGACTAGCCCCCCCACTGTAACCCTAGCTGTAGAATAGGCGAGAGGCCGAGGGCTACGGAAGTGGAGATTGGCGCTGACCAATGTGCCTTAAGCAACTGGTTAGTACTGAGACAGGAGACTGCCTGGGAAGACCAGGTCCTGGCACGGGAAGTACTTTGACTTTTTTGATGTGTAATGTCTCCAATTAAGATGCTGTCTCGGCCAATCTCTTCTGTGACTTGAAAGGGATGATACTAGTAATTAATTAATGCTGTTATAGTAATGAATTCAATATTGGCCTTGAATGGCATTTCATAGTTTTTTTCCCCTTTCTTGTGTGTGTACTTACAGCCAAAATATAAATTTCAGCATGACATATTGTGGTTGCATTAAGCTGTCAGACAGTGACGCTGGACTTAATCCTGTTCCTCACTCAAGCCAATACTGCAGAAAGAAAAGGACTGAAGTGCAAAGTCAGAATCATGAGTAACTGGGACGCGCCTCTGTTTTCAGCAAACTCCACTATGCAAGCGTAACTCACACAGCTTCTGAATAGAACACAAGTCTGTAGTTACAGTCAAGGTCTGAATACCTCTGACTACCTCAATGTAGGCCCTTCAGGTCAATGTCCAAATTACTTCTTTTGAGAGTCTGTGATGCAACAGTTTTGTAATTTCTATCTAATTAACCAAATGGGGACGTTTGGGAAGTTAAAGATCTTCTTACCTGTCCACGTATCTGCGTGAGGAATCGCTGAGCTTGATGCCTTTCGGAGCATGACTAAATGGTGGTGTGCGCAGGAGTCTGTAACGCAGCTCCTCACAATTCTGGCACAGTGGGCAGTCAGGCTTGGACGTGAGCAAAGTGGAATCGATCTCCAGGTGTTGCTCCATGGTGAAGAACTGCACACCGTAGACCTTCTCCTTGACGTCCAGCTTGATGGTCAGAGGCATGTCACAAAACACATCGCTGGGTCCCAGAGAGAGGTTATGCCCACCTACGCAAAGCAATATAATGTTGTGGATCGCAGGAAGAGCCGTCTCCTCTGAAGAACAGAATGTCACCCAGACAGTGAGTGACTCAGGAACGACCGGGTAGGCAAATTCCAGCTGCAACATGCAGCCCTGCAGCGGGCATGGTGGTGGTACCAGGCCCACCTCCAAGCCATTGTGAGGGCTCCAGGTACGAACACTTGGCTCACACACTTGCTCCACATCTGGTGGACCTGAGGGAGAAAAGATAACAACTGGTTGTTTATCCATGTATAACAGTTTCAACTGGCATCCTAACAAAGTTTTTGGTATGTCTCTTTGTGGGAAAGCATCCAAGTTTTGGAAAAACCCAAACAAGAATAACTGGCTCGCTAAATCCAAGTACTTGCTCCTGTGCAAGTGGTAATCAGGATTGACTGTTCTGTGATTCTAGTTACTGAATAATGAGTATATTCATTCATTAATCATCAGGAACTGCTTTGTCCTGGTCAGGCTGGAAGTGGCTCCAGAGATTACCCCAAGAATACTGGATAAGAGGAAGATACTCTGGATGTGCACCATGCATCAAACTTTTGTGGTTACCAGAGGACTGGCCCCTGCTGTAACCCTAGTTATGTAATAGGCGAGAGGCCGACGGAGATCGGCACCGCCCAGTGCGTCTTAAGGGCCTGGCTAGTACTTGGATGGGAGACTGCCTGGGAAGACCAGGTCCTGGCACGGGAGGGTCTTTACTGTGCACCATGTACACACACATTCATACCAAGGGGCAAGTTAGTGTAGACAGTCCACATATTGCATGCTTTTAGCAGGTCAGAGGAACCTGGAGAACCCAAAGGACACCCAAGTGGAGACAGCAAGCACAAACAGTAAACCAAATTCTGGGCTGAACAAGGGACCCTGGAGCTGTGAGGTGGCAACACCACTGTTTATTGTGAGCCATGCCAATTCTGTCGAGAACACAACCACAGACAACCACTGGACAGATTTTCGTTTCTCCACTGTAGTTCTCCTTTAAAAAAATATAAAAAAAATACTTTATAAGCAAACAGGACTCCATTCATCAGCTGCTATGTTAGAAATTAAGAAAGAAAAAGTCTTCTTTCCAAATCCCTTGAGTCCAGGGGAATTTCGTAGGCTATCAATGTCTGCGTATCAGTTCCTATAAGCATAGCTGTGGAAGCAAATGTGTGTTTTGATGATCCGGAAAAATGATGTAATGTCTTTGATCGTGTGCAGAGCGGAATTTGGCTGAAGTCCGCCAACAAATATTTTTCTCTTATTCAGCGAGGGATATTGAGTTGGTTTTACTTAATCACATTTCAGACAAAGAATAATAACTCTGCAATTTCGACTGCGGGATCCGGGCCATTGTTATTCAAAATATTCTGCTTATCAAACAGATTCTATTCCTGGAGAAATATGTGGAGTACGAACCTGTAACGTCCTAAAACTGCTTTAGTCGACGGATCAAATTCCTCAAACATAAGTCATTAAAAGGCAATATGTGAGATGCTGAAGTGTTCAGTTTTGAAGTTCGGTCATGTCTGTAATTAAAATTGATAGCCTCAAATATAGCGCAGGCAAAGTCGTACAGTCGTACGTGTGTAATTAGGATTAGCATTAGGATTATCAGCATTAATTTCGCATGAGCGTAACCAATGGGAGTATAATGGCTTGTACGTGCGGTGAAAACGGAGGAACTCAAATCACCTGCCGCAAATTGGCCACGCACCAACTCTCTGCGGCTAAACGGTTTATTTTATGCACAAGGTCACATAATGCTCTAATAACAAGCTCGCTTTGTGTGTTTTTTTCCCCTCCTTTTTTTTTTCTGTTACACTTTCCCACCATAATGTGCTTCCATCAGCAGAAAGTTAGAAAGCAGGCCTGCCCAGTGATGTGGGTGTCTCATGTCAAGGCTCCGGCTACACCTCATATGCAACAGTCCAGCCATATTTGGAGTGACGTCCACCAGCATTTATCAAATGGCGCAAAGGAGAAGGGCAAGAACCGTAGACGCTGATGCTTTTCCTTTGTGCAAATCCAAGCTGGCAAAGTGAAACCCATTTGCTAACCTCATTTCTGGGTAGCACACAAAATTCCAGTGTTTAATCAACTGCGCACTGAATTGGCTTTCCAGGCCACATCGTCAACACTTTTATTACCTTAAGCATGTGTGTGGCCAGCAAAGAGCAAACTTTTGAGAAGTAATAATAATAATAATAATAATAATAATAATGGTGGCTGCTATGACACTATGAGAGTACTTTGACCAAGAATCTTTCACGAAGCATTACTTCATGTGCGTTTTTGTGTGGTGAGAGGGGGTGGGGTTGTGTGTGCACATGCATGCATGCATGTCCAAAGGTGTAGTTTCCTATTTAAGCATTTAAAAACATAATATTCTAATAGCTGTAATTGGTAGGTGGTCATTTCATAAGACGGATGAGTGTCATTTATTATGCAAATTGCTCCAAAGTGGACTAATTGCTCGGTCCTTGCGGCGTTTCGAGTTGAGGTTCAGTTGCTTTTGCAGCAGTAAGCCCTATTTTCCAGGTGACCTGAGAATTCCTCCATGAATCAGTGCCTCGCATTTTCACTTGATTAGCTAATCCTGTGGGGCCACGAGCTTGTCGAGGAAAGTGCTCATTCTAGGGGAAAAAATTGGGGAAACCACAGTTGGATGGTGTCCAGCTTAATTGCAGTGAATTGAAGGTTGAGTGTTCGTCTGTTCACGCTGACCTCCCTGTATCATGTGGGAACGGGACGATGCTAAGAGAAGCGGCGGCTGAATGCTTTCGGATGGCTAAATAATGAGGGGATGAAGAGTGCTCTGGAGCACGTAGGCTGCACCCGGGGAGAGCTGGTGGCCTCTCGTTTCCTAGAACCCGGAGACCAACCTGGTGCTGATGTAACAGCTGCTACACTGACTCACTGTCTTCGTCTGACCTTCATGCCCAGAGTTGTCAAATCAATCTATTTATACAACCACTTTCAAAGTTGACATTTTTTGGAAGGCCAGAGTATGTGCTGTTTCAGAGGGTGAATTCTAAACAACTGGGATTTTGAGGTGACCCTTGATTTGAAAGGTTCCTACGTCAGGCCTTCATAACACATTATAACAGAGCGCTGTTTGTTTGAAGACAGTTTTAGATTGAACGAACTTGGGAATATGATTCCCCAGACGCCCACGTTAATACCCCCCACCCCACCCCTGAAATCTGAAACATGTTATAACACATTCACAAGCATTTAATAAAGTGGACGTTATTTATAGGATTTATAAAAGGCTTATTTCGAAACGCTTAAGATGAAAAAAACAATCAGGAGGCTTCAATTATCCTTCATTTGGAAAATCTTTTTTTTTCGTTTTATACGTATACTACATGACATTAGTTTTCATTTTTAACAGAATTAACATTCTTAGAGTTATTACATACAGTATGAAATGTCTGACTGTGTTCTTACAGTCTGGGGTGTGTTTTTTTTTTAATTCATACAGCTGCATGGAATTGATGTTTCCTCACTAAACTTTCTGTCCAATAAAACTAATCAAAACTGTCATGAAGCAGCTTTATAATACACCTATGTTAGCTAATGTCATGTACGACTTACTTACAAGTGATAATTTTGCACTCCTACACTTATTCCACGAAATCTCATTGTACATGGCTTATAGACAACCCGGTGCTACGCGCCTCGTCAGCTATCAGCTCATGTACGACTCGATTTTGCGGAATAACTGTTTTATTCTATCCACATTCACTGGATTATGAGAAAGAACATTTTTATTTTTATTTTTTGCAAACTCGATAAATAACAAGTTTGTACAAAACGTCCGACAAAATAATTTTCGCTTAGAATGTAAACAAACAGGCAAAATGACAGGATCAATTTGTGAAAAATGCTATAATAATAATAATAATTCTTTAAAAATAAAAATGATCCGTTCTTACCATCAAATACTTTCATTCCATATTTTGTTGCCTTTTTTGGGGTTTTGTTTTTAGGGGTGTTTTTTTTGTTTGTTTGTTTTTTATTTCATCCTCGGTTGGTGCAGCAACATAGACCCCGAAGCCGCCGCCAGGCGCCGCTAAAACCACCATTTAGAATTTGAGCCGCCACCAGCCAATAATTTTGTAAGCCAATTTGAGCCGCTATCTAATAAAATTTGGCTGAGCCACTAAGAATTGTGTACATCAAATAATGGGTTTATCCACATCATGAGCTACAAGAAAAGTGACACAAACATGATCAACTGTACACACTAGTAGTAACACAATAGAGACGTATAGGCATACACTGTAGAGATTTAGAACTGATATCACAGCACAGAGAGCCACCACAAGCTTGCCGTTGTGACTACCTGTCTGGCTTCCCGCCCCTCACACCGTTACCACGATACACTGGGGAACCCGGGAACCCACCCAGAGCATCAATCGACTCCGATATCGACGAGATGGCTGCATTCTTTGCCGCTGCTGAGGGAAAGTGTAAAGGTATTTTTTTTTGTTTGTTTGTTTGTTTGTTTCACATACTTCGAGATTGATAAAAAAAAAAAGTACTCCACCACTCTACTTTCATCATAGTAAGATAGCTGCCAGTCCTTCACTGGTCATTGCTAGTGAGAGTAGATAGCTAGATGCCTTCCTCGAACAATCCAGATTAGCTTATTATTAGCATTGAACTACAATCTTGCTAGATTTATATTTACAATGAAGTAAGAGACCAGGGGACCTGTGGTAATTTGCTATTTATTCCCCCCATTTGTTTGATCCGTTCGCCCGGATATATGCCACACAGTGACGTCCAGTATCAGCCATTTGTAGCCATAAACATTTTGGTGGCTGCAGCAGCCATTAAGGTTTTGGCTGAGTCAGCTAGCCAGCCAATAATTTCATCAGCCAGCCATTATCCTGAAAACAAACGGCTTCGGGGTCTACAGCAACACGCACCGCCATTTTGTTTTTCTCTACTCACAGTATATGAGCTGATATCCTAGTAGTAGAGCAGCCAATCAGAGTGCACTATTGCTCATATCCAGTGAATGCGGATAGAATAATAGTTATTATGTACTATGCGTACCTGCTTCACCTTATTTAAAGCTGCTTTGACACAGGCAGTGGGAACAAGTTGCACCTAGAACAAGTTGCACCGACTTTCCTTCATGTTTACACGCTTACTTTGTATTGTATGGAATCAATTTTGTGCCAAAATGTTCATACAATACTTTTGAAATATCAAACAAAAACGACAAATCAAAATACAAAAAAAAAAAAGTCCATTTTTTTTTAGACTGGCAAACAAATTATTCTTGTAATCGTGCAAAATATCAGTCTATTACTCTTCAGAAACCTTTTATTTTTGTTCCGCGTCTTTCTCAGTTTTGTTTGACGTAATTTATTTTGGTTGCGATTCCAGCTTTCTCGTTTGCGCTCCCTGACTTTTTGCTTGCAGTTTTGGCACAAACTTCCCGTGTGGGTGGGCTGTCCAGGAATGCATTCCCATTGGCTAACTTGTGTTTGACTGACAGCTACGCTCAGCCATTCCCCCGGAGGCTGTTGCGGCCATTTCCTACTCGGATTCTGGCGGACTGTTTGGCGAGTGACCAATCCATTGACGGTAAACAAGGATCGAGTGGACTTCAGTGGCGACTATGATATTGAATTAATTCAACAAAGTGTAAGTGCGGGACAGATGTGCTGTATGTGTTGCAGTAGTGCACATTATGCAGGTGTTTCATGGCAAGTCAAATGTTAGCCTTAGCTCCACTACCCAATATAATAGCTGTCTTGCTAACGTTAAACACGCCTGCATAATGTGTACTACTGCAACACATACAACACATCTGTCCCGCACTTACACTTTGTTGAATTAATTCAATATCATAGTCGCCACTGAAGTCCACTCGATCCTTGTGTACCGTCAATGGATCGGTCACTCGTCAAACAGTCCGCCAAAATCCGAGTAGGGAATGGCTGAGCGTAAATGTCAGTCAAACACAAGTTAGCCAATGGGAATGCATTCCTGGACAGCCCACCCACACGTGAAGTTTGTGGCAAAACTGCAAGCAAAAAGTCAGGGAGCGCAAACGAGAAAGCTGGAATCGCAACCGAAATAAATTACATCAAACAAAACTGCGAAAGACGCGGAACAAAAATAAAAGGTTTCTGAAGAGTAATAGACTGATATTTTGCACGATTACACGAATAATTTGTTTGCCAGTCTAAAAAAATTGACTTTTTTTTTTGTATTTTGATTTGTCATTTTTGTTTGATATTTCAAAAGTATTGTATGAACATTTTGGCACAAAATTGATTCCATAGTATCGGTGGTAAACTGTTAGACAGGTAAACACAAAAGTGCGCATGCACAAATCAGTGATCCGAAGCAAAATGGCAGGAGATGATGAAAGGCATGCTTTCATGTTTTTCAACGTTTTCATGACTCTTATAAGAAAAAGATGGTGACAAAGGATCCGGAACATAAACGCAAATGCGAGGTGTCACATCAGGATGTTACAAGAATGTCAACGGCAGGAGAGGATCACTTTTATGTTCACGATGATGATTGTAGTTGTCCAACGTTCAGTCAGGAGCTACGAAAGGTACGAAGTTACCATGAAGTGGTCTTGTCCGGATGATAAATGGCCCAGACGAACGCTGCTACACATGTGTAAGCCCTCCTACTCCACCAATTGTGCTTAGACGGTAAGTGGGGACAAGTTGCACCCGGAACAAGATGTTCCAGAACGAGTCACGCCACCTTGAAAACGGGAGCAAGTTGTGTTTAGACAGCCAGTTGTGCCAGGGTAACTAGTTCCGGTACAAGTGCCCGTGTAAAAGCAGCTCAAGATACCAAGTGAATGATTTCTTAATTGAGTACTACTCTGTTACTTTATTCATGGAATATATAATAGAGTAGTACTCAGTTAGGCATTTATAACACCGTAATGAAGCACTATGTACACCGTACACTTGATACAACTTCATTTCTTTAAGAAACTTGTGCCAGCTCAATTAATGATTTTCATTTCATCAAATTAAAGGGTAATCAGGCATGCATTTATAACACACATTTATCAAATGCTACGTATATGTATAGCATCTACACTGCAAAAAATGATGTCTTAAGAGAAAATATCTTTAATATGGGTGAATTTAGCTAATATTTCTCATTCAATTATTAGAACTCACTTACTTTTAGACGCTGTTACTTATTTCAAGCTTTAAATTTTCTTATTCTGTTGGCAGATAATTTTGCTAATTTTAAGCATTTAATTTTAGAAAGAAGCAAAATGATCTACCAATAGAATAAGAAAATTTAAAGCTTGAAATAAGTAACAGCGTCTAAAATTAAGCTAAATAATCTTTTCCTCCAGTTCTAATAATCTCCTAATGGAAAATATTAGATAAATTAATCTATATTAAACATGCATGTCAACCTATACAGAATGTCCGTATTTTATACGGATTTGATTCAATAAACGTAGTATACGGGCGTACAAATAAAGTTATACGGATTCTTTAAAAAAAAAAAACTTAAATATTTATTTAGAGCTATAGTCAATTCCCACGATGATAAAAGAGCGCATAACATTTACAAACGTACTGTACACCACAGACAGCCAGTAAAGAGTCTTATGAAATCACGCGTTATCTTGTGGTAGCGAGACTTCGTTCCACTTTTGATCATGCGCACACCGCATTGTGAGAATCCCGCCAACCGGGAAGTAACATTTTGTTTGAAAAGCGTATTTCCACCTGAGCGACTTTCACTAGCGACTGAAAAGATTCTGAATGGGCGCTCCGGCAAGATCAACACAGATGCTTGCTGTGACGTGCAGCCTCGTGAGGTATTGGTGCAGACTGCTAAAAAAAGCTGTCATGGAGTACAATTCAGAACATTAGAGTGACGCTTTGTGTTTTTGTCAAACATTGGAGCTTTGTATTCATTCTGAAGGTTTATTGTTATTAATATTGAATAAAAAGTAACTTGGATATATCATTGTTAATTATCATTCAAATTTTAGGTAAATTATTTTAATTTGCATCTTATACGGATTTTATAAGGGAAATACGGATTTTGGAGGTTGGTTATACAGGTTTGATTGACCAAAGGTTGACATGTATGATTAAAGGTATTTTCTCTAAATAGGATATAATTTTTTGCAGTCTTCGTTATTATCCTGCCGGCATATAATGCGGTGGGATATAGCTATCGATGTCTCTGTCTGTAGACATTTTAGTTTCCGGAGCATAACTCAAAAACTATTAGGAAATTTTTCACAAAACCTGAGAGTTACGTTAAGTGACTAGAGGAGTTGTGGCTTTTGACATTTTGGGATTTCTGTGATTTTAATTTTTTTCTGTATTTCCATGGCAACCAATTCAACTTAGGAAAATTGGTTTCATGTGGGGGCTGGGGGGGGGGTATGTCATCTCCTGATGACTCTTGTTTAAGAAGCTACTATGTCACTTAAATTGATAGTAATAAATGAATACTTTCTAGATGTTTGTAAAATAAAAGCAAGTAAATTACTTACTACAGAATGTCAAGGGGTTTTTTTTTTGGTGTTTTTTTTGGGGGGGGGGGGGGGTTAACATAAGGCTTTCATAAACCCTACATGATTGCTTTATGAACTGTTTATGAACGTGTTGTGAAAGATAAATATACTGTCTCTTTCAAATAAAGCATTTCTTGAAATCATTCATTTCCATCTCTTGAGAAAGAATTCCACTTTAATTTAAGCACAAATTGTAAAATTTTAATCAACACTCCAAAGACATTTCCTCGCACTGGTACCATCGGGTTTTCTCAAACCGCAACGATACCGAATTGTACAGAAGAGTTGGGAGAGAAAGTGTGAAATTTCAAACTTAAATCTGTAATCTCTTAGTTGAGCCACATGTAAGCATGGTATATATTAGTAGCTGCCTTGTTTTTGGACGTTCAAAGCAGCCTGGGTGATTAATATAATATCCGGATACAGATTCCATTAGCCGAGCTCTTTTTTTTAAGGAACCTCTTTTCAATATGTTTTCCCCATCATCCCGTCTCCTCAGCAATAGTCCCCTGGGTTGAATCAGCTCAAGTCTTGCGTCGTCTCATGTGGATGTCGCAAACCACATGCACTTTGCAGTAGCCTTAACTACCCTGGCTGGTTTCGGCATGGTTTCCAGAATCCACAGGTTTTCTCTCTCTCTCTTTTTTTCGACATAATTCCCACACTCGTACCATTTTTTCACTTTAGTCGGCTACAATATTCCCAGCTGTAAAGATTTATAGAGAGAAGAGTGCTCCCAGTTGACCACCACGGTCCAAGGGTGGGAAGGCGTTGAGGTGGTATGAGGACATGGCTGACAGGTGAAGCGGGCGCAAGAGGATTGCGTCTGTGCTAGTCATGCCAGCTCAGCACGGGGCTGCGCTGCGTGGCAGAAGAGGAGGGCATTTGTGGGAAGGTGGCATGTTGCAAAGTTGTCACTGGCCAAGAAACACAAGGCACAAACAAAAACAGGTCCAAGCAGCTGCACGAGGGGTTTCAGGGTTCGCGAACGAGCAGAAGCACACGCATACACACACATAAGAGGGGCACTCTAAAGGGGGAGCCCACCATTCGCAGGAAACCATTCCAAGACAGAAAACAGGGAAGCATTTATGCGCAGCTACAGTGGCAAGTCTGGACATGTTTCTGCAAGACACTGTTATGAATGAGGACACAGGCTGAAAGAGCCGGGGGTCCGAAAGAGAATTGCAGTCTATCTCCATCTATGGATCGTTCGAGGAAATGATCCAATTGGATGGCCAACAAGCTGTCCTGACTCACAGCCATCAATCACAGAGTTAAGCATCATGACCTCCTCTGAGATATCACGGAACACGCTTTCTCAATGCGATAAGAATCTGAACATCTCACCTAATGACCAATTATTCCCTGAGGCCAGCATTCAAGTGTCATGGCAAGGAAATGTTCCGATTTAACTGACTGTAGGATTCCGAATAAACGATAATGACAAGGAAAAATGTTGCTCTACTCAAAGGCTTGAAGGTCCCCCGTCTGTCTCAACTTGAAACCTTTCAATAGTTCGAGGCCCCCCGCTGTAGTTAAGACGCAGCGCAGGATTCTGCACGTATACCCTTTGCACGGTTCCAAATCCCAAAGGAATAAACCTAATCGCACACACTGATCTGCAGAGTAAGAGCATTCCTCCCAGACGCAATCCTGACAAACTGACACATCACTGTTTTTATGCCAGTCGTGCTCGCAAACAATAATTAATAAAGCAGCTGTTGAAGAGTTCTGCGGCAGCACAGCTGTGCAGACTATTTATAAAAGCCAAATTCCACCTCCTTGCCCAAACTGTTCTCTCCACAGTTGTTCGGAGAGCGAGTGAAGTAACACATAGCACGAGGGGGGGGAGAAAAGAAGGCAGCCTACTTTAGGTAGTTTGCTGATTTCATCTTTTCATCCAGCTCTTGGTCTAGCTGGAGTGGAGGATCAGAGGCGTATTGAGAAGGCAAGCAGGACGGGGTTTAAGAGACGTCTGGCTTCATAGTGCATTGATGACATATTCATAAAGCCCACAATGCATCAGGCTCTCAGGAAGATGAGCTAGGTTACCGAGAGTGGTTCTGCCAAATGCTTCGTTTATTCGGAACATGGCTCATCGTGCATTTGCTGAGGTTTATTAGGCTGTGCATTAGGAACAGGATGCGATAACATGACGCTACCTGGATCCGTGGATCTGTTTACTGCTCCAAATAGCGATATTCGGATTTGAACCTGAAGTGGGTGTGGCTTCAATTTCACATTATAACAGAAATATATATATATATATATATATATATATATATATATATATATACGATCATTCCCTCATCCGAGAGAAACCACAGTGGTCCGTGGTCTTACCTTCAGCTTCCCGTGGGCTCCAGTGTCCAGAAGGCAAGCAGGGACGCGGAGACCAGGAGTCGGAGGCGTACTGGAGAAACACTCGGCCTTCGGCACATTTATCACACACTGATCCCACTTCTCTAGGAAATCAACAGACAGGAAGGAGACTCAACTTAGATTCAGTCCAACATAAATCTTATAATGGTGCAGCCATACTGTAGCAGTGTACTGCTAGTAATGAATGAATTGAATTCATTGAATTTATGTTTAAGATGTTATTGTGTTTCGAATGTCTCCGGAACAGAGAGTATGGGCGGCCAACGGTATCAGCGTGACAGAGAATAGTCATTAAAAACGACTTTAAGGTGTTGTGAATTGAAAGAGGAAAAGAACATACACATACTGTATCCGAGTGCTCAGTGCTCGCAGAAGTGAACTGCTCATTTTTAATGACTACTGCTCTGTGCGATCAGGTCTGCCTTCCTCACACTCTCTAGTAAAGGTATTTTAAACGCCATGCAAAGTTCCAGAGGCTTGTATTACAGGAAAATGTTGTAGTTCTGTCTCTTGATGGTGTTCGAGAGCACAGTTTGCAGTTTTCATTAGTCTTGAAATATGTTCAGATCGCTGTCATTTTGTGTTGCATGTTCATTAGATTGACAGTGGGCACTAGGCTTGTGCCACAGAGTATCCCATGGTATTGGAGGCTCTTATTATAATTAATTTGTGCTAGCAGCACCGGTGCAAATTGTTACTCTCATTCAGGATCTTTCTACTTTCTTCTTCTTCATTATTATTATTATTATTATTATTATCTGAGCATTTTTAGGACACTATTTCTCCCTCAGTTTTCAACCAATCATCACCAAATTTCACATGAAGAATACTTCTGGCTAAATTACGTTGCTATGACTTTTGGTGCTGATCTGGATCACTGAACCAGAATGATTCATGAAAAACAGGCTTTTTTCCTCACTAAGCGTCATTCTCTATCTCTTACCATTCCAGATCTACTTTCGTCACAGTATCTCTCTCTCTCTATT
Organism: Neoarius graeffei; assembly: GCF_027579695.1. Lineage (NCBI taxonomy): Eukaryota > Metazoa > Chordata > Actinopteri > Siluriformes > Ariidae > Neoarius > Neoarius graeffei. The sequence goes on from NC_083596.1 coordinate 5,579,440, forward strand.
TCTCTCTCGCTCTCTCTCTCCATCATTATTATTATTATCCTAACATTCTTTAGGATGCTATTTCTCCCTCAGTTTTCAACCAATCATCACCAAATTTCACAGGAAGAATACCTCTTGGCTGAATTACTTTGCTATGACTTTTGGTGCTGATCTGGATCACTGATCCAGAATGATTCATGAAAAATGAGATTTTTTTTTTCAAATCATGTAAAACTGTCAATTTTCATGTTTTTTTTTCAATCAGTTGTTATTATTATTATTATTATTATTATTATTATTTTGTTCAGGGCAGCAGGGTGCAACTTTTCCTTACTGAGCGTCATTCTCTATCTCTTACCATTCCAGATCTATAGGGTACGGTGACCAGACGTTCCGGTTTGTAAGAGCTAGTGCAAATCACTGTGACTTTAGTCACAATCTCTATCTAGTTATTATTATTATTATTATTATTATTATGCAGCCTTCTTTTTCTTTTCAGGATGTGAACGTTAACCCAGCTAAATGTTTATTTGTCACTTTTTTAAAACATTGCTGTAAATGATGAGTCACACGGGATGCTTGCCCTGTGAACATTCAGATGTTCATAATTCTCTGATTTCACTTTTATGAGTCACTGAAGACGTTTGAACAGGATCAGCATAACTTCTCAGTGCTTGGCAGCCAAGCAGATTTCAGGCTTAGATGGTCTGTCTGTCTGTCTGTCTCTCACACACACACACACACACACACACACACACACACACACACACACACACACACACACACACACATTCACAAACACTAAAACACAAACACACAGTGCACAGATTGAGCAACCAGCTCACGGCATGCCTCGACATGTTCCTGAGGGGCTTCCCTGAAGCTTATGTCACTGAATTACACCTGTCCCACAGAACGTTATCCTCAACTTATCCTCATGGCTGTGTTGCTAATAAATGCTAATAAACTTCCAATAAACTGCTGCAATGCTAGAAAGTGGAGCAAAATAACTGAGTGATTAAACAAAGTTCCACAGGACTGAATCATCTAATGAATGTGAAAGAAAAAAAAAAATATGCGCCGTCTCTGGGTCAGTGAGATGTTTTTGGGAGGTTCTGTAATGACAGTAAATTAATCATTTGATCATAAATAGGACTTTTAATCAATAACACATGTGAGCTCTTGAAAAATGGCCAATTAAGGAGAAAAAAAATTAAAAAATAAAAACTGTCTCCACTCAGAAATGTTACAATTTCAATTTAGGGCATGACGGGACATGTGCCGTCCCCCAGGGGTGCTTCAGACATATCGAATGACAACACACCTGATCCTGGAGAGCACGTCATATCCATATGCGTTTCACCATCCCTAAAAATACAGTATAACTTAACCAGAAATAGACAGACAGAACCTCCCCGAGGCCTCTCTCTGCAACCTCAGTTCACCTGTCATAAAAGTGGCCCGTGATTGGAGGGAACCACTCCACGGTGACCGAGTCCTGATGTTGTTCCACCACACGGGATGCCATGGGGACAGGAGGGGGCTTGTAATTGGGCTGCCATGTCTGATAAACCAGGTCCAAGTAGCAGTGCATGCGAGCCACTTGGTTTTCGGTAAACGAGTCCGTGCAGGTGTCATCTGTCGGGGCAAAACACAAAACAATGGGAGGAGCTGTGTGAAATAAACAAAGACTTACTGGCATCACTTGTAAAGATTAGAAAAAAGGGGTTCCAATAATAGTGGCATGTGTTTTTGGTGACCTGATGAGAGATTTGTTTTTCTCATTTTTTCAGCGACTTCACCAAAGCATAGGATTTTTTTTTCTACCGTAGCTACTACTCAATGGAATCATTTTGTGAGGTAAATGTATTGAATGTCGTCTTCTATTTCTACACAGTTCTCTGCTCAAGAAGATACGTTTTTTGGGTTTTTTTTTTTATAAGCACAATGTTGTTTAATTCTCTGGTCTGATTATTCAGAAGGTGCTGATTAATCGTCTATAATAGCAGCTGTGGCAGTAGTGCAGGTACAAATCACAGGTTTATATCAATGAGCGTGTTCTCACACATTACGGTTTCTATAGTAATGGATACAAACGTGTTACGTAACAAACAAAAGTGCGTAATCGTTTATACGTTGATGTCTGTAAAGAGACATTTATTTGACATTTATGGAAGGAGTCTCCAGTGTCAGCATTTTGTAACAGTCGGAGATGAAGCTGTAATATTAAATTATTATTATTATTATTATTATACATACAGGACACTTTTTCGATGGAATAAAAACGTTTTCTATTCCTTTTTAGCGGGTTTCAATCAGTTGGTTCGATAGCATGCAATATTGTTAACATCTCGCTTATCCTATGTGTATTATGTCACTCTACTCAATGGAGAATGAGCATTGAATATGTTTTATGATATTGCATGGGGCGGCACGGTGGTGTAGTGGTTAGCGCTGTCGCCTCACAGCAAGAAGGTCCGGGTTCGAGCCCCGTGGCCGGCGAGGGCCTTTCTGTGCGGAGTTTGCATGTTCTCCCCGTGTCCGCGTGGGTTTCCTCCGGGTGCTCCGGTTTCCCCCACAGTCCAAAGACATGCAGGTTAGGTTAACTGGTGACTCTAAATTGAGCGTAGGTGTGAATGTGAGTGTGAATGGTTGTCTGTGTCTATGTGTCAGCCCTGTGATGACCTGGCGACTTGTCCAGGGTGTACCCCGCCTTTCGCCCGTAGTCAGCTGGGATAGGCTCCAGCTCGCCTGCGACCCTGTAGAACAGGATAAAGCGGCTAGAGATAATGAGATGAGATGAGTCTCCAGTGTCAGCATTTTGTAACAGTCGGAGATGAAGCTGTAATATTAAATTATTATTATTATACATACAGGACACTTTTTCAATGGAATAAAAACGTGTTCTATTCCTTTTTAGCGGGTTTCAATCATTTGGTTCGATAGCATGCAATATTGTTAACATCTCGCTTATCCTACGTGTATTATGTCACTCTACCCAATGGAGAATGAGCGTTGAATATGTTTTATGATACTGCATGGTTGTCAACACATGTTGGAGCTGATGCGAATATCCAAAGAGAAAGTTTTCTGCTGCACACGTGCAGAACCATTTCTTTGCTCGCTGGGAAAGACGCATTGAACACCTGAAAGGTGACCAAAACTTCATTTGACATTCTTCACACATACACAACCAGTGGTGAACCGTTACTATTAGAGCTGGGACTTGAGCTCAGCCGAACCTTAGCCAGACACCAAAAAAGCAACAGGGCAAAGGATTTTGTAAGGGATTAGCGTCAGGCTGCCAGGTCGCTCTGTTGTGTGTAGCTGTCAATGTCGATTTTAAAAATAACTCAGTAAATTACACGGGGAAATGAATACTTAAGTCAGAGTGAAAAATACTGTAGCGAGCGCACGTGCAGCATGAAAGAAGAGTCTGGAGACAGAAATCTTAGTTTCTCAGTCGTTAGCCTGTGCTGCTTGCTATTGATAGCACTGGCTTGACTGCTTTATTAGCATTCGCTAACACTACTGATGAGCGCTACACCAGCCGGAAGGTGACTTCACTGCTGCGCTGACGACACCGACTCATGGTTAAGCTCGCGTTGGCCTTCGAGAAGGCTGATATGAAGAGTGTGTGTATGTATAATAATAATAATAATAATAATAATAATAATAATAATATTGGCTGGCTTTTTTCATGGTATATCAGATATACTCCATTCAGCTACTCGTCTTTGACTCATTCAGTATCATGCAAGCTGAATGGAATATATCTGATATACCACTCAATGCCAGCTAATATTATTGAAATATCTTTACCGTTTTTCTTTTTTTTTGTCTCAAAAAAAAAAAATCACGGCACAAATTTTACACCCGATATAGAGTCAACAATGACAGGAGCTAGCTTGTTTCATGCACGTTTCACAACATTAATTGTAACCATAAATGGATTTTAAAAAGTATTAAAGGATATCATGTGTTCTAGCAAAATAACCAACTTCCAGGTCGCAACACTTCCTCCACTTCATAACACAAGACGGTCAGAATAAAAACGTAATTTATGGCAGACCATATTTCTACTTTTCTATTTTTTATATTTACTAATATCTCTGTTTTCGAATTAAAATAAAAAATAAATCAAATAATTATTATATACAAGTGTTTTTGTGTGGCGGCACGGTGGTGTAGTGGTTAGCGCTGTCGCCTCACAGCAAGAAGGTCCTGGGTTCGAGCCCCGGGGCCGGCGAGGGCCTTTCTGTGTGGAGTTTGCATGTTCTCCCCGTGTCCGCGTGGGTTTCCTCCGGGTGCTCCGGTTTCCCCCACAGTCCAAAGACATGCAGGTTAGGTTAACTGGTGACTCTAAATTGAGCGTAGGTGTGAATGTGAGTGTGAATGGTTGTCTGTGTCTATGTGTCAGCCCTGTGATGACCTGGCGACTTGTCCAGGGTGTACCCCGCCTTTCGCCCGTAGTCAGCTGGGATAGGCTCCAGCTTGCCTGCAACCCTGTAGAAGGATAAAGCGGCTAGAGATAATGAGAATGAGAAGTGTTTTTGTCCAAAAGGAAATTTTCCAGTGGGAGTTTATTGTTTGTGTTTTTGTTTTTTAAGTCTGTGTATTGGATATATGGTGCACTATGTAGGTTGTACACTAAACGCTGTCTTAGAACTAAAACTGAGCTAAATATCAGCGAAACAAACATTACTGTGGGTAAATATAGCACAGTTACTGCTCATGTTCTGTCTGCTGTAGCATAGCATGACAGGCTCATTAATATGCAAAGGAATATGCATGTTAATTATGTGTATGTATTCATACCTGCATAACTCATATAATTATTGAAAGGTGTTTGGATAAAGTTGCTGCAGCCACAAGTCTCGTTTCCAGGCTCAGGGTCTCGACAGTGCTTGTACTTAGGTGTGGGGTTCGTATCGGCGCACAAGTCCCCTGTTTCCAGCGAAGGCTCCGTCTCCAGACAAGCATCGCTGCAAGACTCGATCTCTGAAATGCCCCTGAAGACGTGGTACAAGCCCAGGCTGTGTCCGATTTCATGGATCATGGTGTGAGTGTGGCCGAACGTGCCGTAGAAAGACGGGTTTAACACGATGCCTCCTGGAAGAATAATGGAAGCATGTAGTGAGGAAGCTGGAATTAATTAAAATCATATTTGCCAATCTGTGTTGGGTTATTTTTGTTCCTTTTTTAGAACTTTGAAAAGTTCAAACAAGGCGCTGGCACCTACGACTCATTTACTCAAAATCAGATGATGGATTGATTTGGCTGTACAACCTTAAAAGTACAACTTAAACCCTGGACGCATCGGGGGGTCCATAAGAAATGAAACAGAACTTCTGAGATGCAGTTACACCAAGAATAGCACCAGCTATACACTCAATCAGGAACACATCAAAGCAGGAGCTCATTTGTTCTTCATCCAGTGGAAATTAAACACACTTTATTACCGAGATGGGTCAGGGCCTCCTTGTCCCACGGCCAGGTTGCCACTCCAGCCAGGTCCTCATTAGTGGAATTGGCAAAGAAGATGTTGAGGTGTGTAGAGCCGTCCACTTTGAGGATATCTTTCAGCTCCTTCACATCTAGGTAGGCCCTGTGGATGCAAACACAGATACATATACAGAGTGCGGTTCACATTAGGGATGGAAATCAGAGCAGAAGTGAGCAACCAGGTTACACCTCAAAAAACAAAACAAAACAAAAAAAAAACCATAGTACCTCTACAAAAACAGCATGGATATCACTATGCTCAAGGGCTGCGTTCAGAGGGCTACCGGATGCCCTTCGTGACAGCTGATCCCAGGGCCGGAGTGGGCCCTGTTTTCAGTCCGGGAGTTTAATTCACATTCAGGCCACTTTGAAATGGAGGAGGAATTTGAGTACATTAAAAAAAGATAAAACAAATAGCTGTTCTTTCACAATGCTTTTTATTTGGTTTAAATTCAGGTAAACTTCACTTCACTTTAACAATATAGGTTCTCGCGTGCATTTGAACCAATGCTTGTGCATTACATGCCGCATACGCCTCGAAAATAATGGCAAATCAACAGTGCTGGGTACTCAGCAACCGGCAGATAAAGCGTGAGGGCGCATTAAGCAACTCAAAAAGGGTTAAATGAAATGTAGGCTAAAGCAAGTGTTCGATTCTGCTTAGAATATTGGCATACGCATACACCTCTTCTAAGTTATATATTTAACAACAATTATTTAACATCAAATATGACTTCTAGGCCTATGTGTTCATAACCACAATATGCGCACGCCTGTGGAAATGCACGGTGTGACAGCGAGATGAAATAGGCTGGATGAGGAAATAACGCGCAACAGCACATTTGGGACCTGTTCATCTAAAATTGTTAATAACTGGGATGTAAAGCAATGTCCGGTTCTTCTTAGAATTAAGACATACACCACATCTATACCGTGTAAATTGCGAGATTTCACATGACATCAAAAAGCTGAATCGACATCGCAAACTATCGACACATTATAGGCCTAGCATAGACTGATAAAATCGACAAACAGGGTTATCATACTCCATATCTTTCGTAACCTACCAGCTGGTCTTGAGAACATATCTGTCAATTTGGCACATTTTGCTGCCACCTCCTTCCTTTTTTTAAGCTTCGCCCTTTCGGTTCCACCTGGCCTCTTTCTGCCCTCCATCACTGACGCGCGCTGTTTCACGCCAATGTTGTTTAAGTTCCCCGCAATACAGAGGAGGAGTCTTGGACCAAACCAACTGCAATAGAGGGGAGGGGAGAATTTCCTTATTTGGTAGCGCCTATTTAATCTGCTGCGATGCTGTCGGCGTCTGGGCTGCCATGTGAAAATGCAGAGTGCAGTTGAATTGATGATTAATGCAAGAATAAGATCAGTGACCAAAATTAGTGAAAATTATTTTCCCCATGCTCCAAGCAGGCCACCATTGATGGTTTGGGCCGGGGATGGTCCCGGCTAAATATAGGGCCACCCCGGCATTGGCTGATACAAACCTCCATAAAGGCTTACTTCATCTATTTTGTCAAATTTAATGCCCAGTTGACATAAGGTTGTGTTCAAACTGCTATGAACGTGCTTATAACACTGAAATAGTGAAGGCTTTGATGGTCAATATACTGTAATAAGGGCCAGAACAATCTTTTGCCAATAAACGTTTGCTGATATAAATATAGTTTAATAGAAACTTGTTCTTGATTCTGTTCTTGGCTGCAGGAGTGGAACCCAGTGTGTTCTTCTGTTTGCTGTTGCATGCTGAGATGCTTTTCTGCTCACCACGGTTGTAAAGAGTGATTATATGAGTTACTATATCCTTCCTGGCAGCTCAAATCACCTCGAATCTGGCCATTTCCCTCTGACCCTCTCTTATCAACAAGGCGTTTGTTTCCACCCACGGAACTGTCGCTCACTCACTCAAAAAATGTTTCTCGCACCATTCTGTGTAAACTCTAGAGACTGTTGTGTGTGAAAACCCCAGGAGATTTCTCAGCAGTTTCTGAAATACTCGAACCTCATACTCATCTGGCTCAAACCAACACCCATGCCACAGTGAAAGGAAGTCACACTTTGAGATCACAATTTTTCCCCTTCTGATATTTGAACATTGTGAACGTTAACTGAAGCTCTTGATTTGGATCTGCATGATTTGATGCATTGTGCTGCTGTCAAGGGATCGGCTGATTAGAGAACCGCATCAGGTGGATGGGTGTTCCTAATAAAGTGGCCGGTGAGTAGCCATATCAGTTGTCTGTAGAACAGGCATGTAACAATTCACCCAATTCATAATTTGATTTGATTAATGAATACTGGGTTCAAAGTCTGATTTTCTCACAGTATTTTTGAAAAAAAAATTAAGAAAGTTTTCTTACCAAAAAAATAGTTTATTTTCATACTGTTTATCAATTAAATTATTCTTTTTATTTTAAAAAAACAACAACTTTTGTTTCACTTTCTTAATAACCAACCAATTATAATTATTTACCAACTTTTGTGAAGATCCGAGTACAATACAACAGCTTTATTAGCTAAAATATTACTTTTGTTAAAAATGAAAATGTTAATAATAAATAGTCCTTTTCTTAATAAGCTGTTATAAACATTTGTACTCCCTCCATTTGCTTCTCTTTTCTTTATCTATCAGCAGTCTGTAAAAAGAGAGCTCGGATTTCTTGTTAAATCTATTTGTACACAATCACACAACAGCTCTTTCACATTTTAGATCTGATTTTTGTGTGTTTTCGTGGCGTTAGAGCTGTGTTACTTCCACCTGTGGTGAAGTCACACACATTCCCTTTACTGTACATTATTGCACCCTCTGCTGTCTAAACAACACAATTACAGCAAGGAAAAATTAAGATTTGAGACTGGTAAGGGAATGACTGTTTATAGCTATAAACATAACTTGAACTATAAACTTATAAAACTTACATGTTGTTCTTTGCTAACAAAATTGCAATCATTGCAAAATTGATGTGTTATAAGAGAACTGGATTTCAAATTGTAGCTTTTGGTTGCACCTTTGCTTTTAAGAAACATTTCGGGTTGAATTTAAAGTGACACAGGCGTGTTGATGTGCTGGTTCAGGAATCATTTAGTCCACTCCCCTTTCTGAATTGTTTGAGCTGATACCCATCCCCATAGCTGGTATAGATCTTGTTTCAGTACATTTTATTTCCTAATGTGGGGTGTCCTAACATTAGTTTACAAACCGCTCGTTCGGCAGCCAGTTCGGAAAAGTCATGTGAGGTCATGTATGAGTCAGAGGTCGCGACCGCTGAGCCACAGCAAACATGCCGGATCGCCCAGATCGAACGAAGACTCTTAAATCGAGACAAAAAAAGAATTTTAAGGACGTATCTGACACCGTCAGAGGCAAAACGCACCAGACAAGCCGAGTAAATATTGCTGGCCAGCTTTCCCGATGGAGAGCCAAAAAGGCAAAAACAAATGCAGCGCCTGATGACAACTTTGTCAAGATGCTGCTGGACAGCTGAGTGACAAAAGCGTTAGAGTTAGAACTGAAATATTCCAAATCTAAACGCACCTGTGAGCTCGAAGGCTCACAGGTTTGTTTGGCTCGAGGTTTGTTGCGACCTCACTCATTATAATATTATAATGAGGATAAACTTCGGCCGTTTCCGTACCCAAGCGTAAACATTAGCGTGTGGTGTTTTTCCAGCTCGTTCTCCTTCACAGGCATGAGGCAGCAGGCAATACAGCATGTGATTCAAGGACCTAGGGGTTATTCTAGCTCCACAGGGTACTATCTCATCTCATCTCATTATCTCTAGCCGCTTTATCCTTCTACAGGGTCGCAGGCAAGCTGGAGCCTATCCCAGCTGACTACAGGCGAAAGGCGGGGTACACCCTGGACAAGTCGCCAGGTCATCACAGGGCTGACACATAGACACAGACAACCATTCACACTCACATTCACACCTACGCTCAATTTAGAGTCACCAGTTAACCTAACCTGCATGTCTTTGGACTGTGGGGGAAACCGGAGCACCCGGAGGAAACCCACGCGGACACAGGGAGAACATGCAAACTCCGCACAGAAAGGCCCTCGCCAGCCCCGGGGCTCGAACCCAGGACCTTCTTGCTGTGAGGCGACAGCGTTAACCACTACACCACCGTGCCGCCCCACAGGGTACTATTCATCTTTTTAATACATCGGACCTGTGTCACTTTAAATTACCCCCCCCAACCCAACCCAAAAAGGTTTTGCTAACTGTATGAATAAATCCCCAACCCCACCTTCCTCTGGTAAGCTTTGCATACTAGAATATGATTGGATTTTATATGTTATGATGCAACACTCGCCTTTCAGGTGTTTAATACTAGCTCCTATTTTCCAAATGGCATTTTTACCTCGCCTACAAGACCTAATCATAAAACGTTTTACGAAATTTAGCATGGTTTTTAAGGGACTCTTGAAACTAAGACTAAACTGAAAAGTGTGTAAATTTGTCCGCTTCAAAGATCATAAAGAGCTCATCATAAAGATCATATTTGTGTACTATTTAATCTCTCTTTAATACGACATTATTTTAGGACAGAGATGCATTACAATTAAAGCAATTATTTGCCATATTTGGAATTTGTTCATTTATTTCGAGCCAATTTCACAACCAGTGTTCACTTGGTGCATCACTGTATACGCGGCACTATTTGACTTTATACAGCTATGGATAAAAAAAATTCAGAGATCACCTTTAATGGTGGTCACCGTTAAAGGTGGTCTCTTAATCTTTTTTTTTTCTTCCCCACAGCAGTATATTATGATCAAACATTTGCTTTGAGGCTTCAAGTAATTTTAAGCCATCATGGAAATGAAAAAATGGCCCACAAGTGACACTCTGATCAACAAGGACAACATCATGCAAGGCCCTGGTAGGGTTCCAGCTATCAGGGTGCATCAAACTACATTACAGTAATTTACTGTAAAGATAAAAACCATAACCACATGCGGCAAATGCAAGCGACAACTCGCAGCAAGCCATAAAAACCAATTACATGTTTGCCTGACATTAACGGGTGCTCCAAGACAGCTAGTCTAAATGAAGACCACACGCTGAGATGACACACTCCAGCTGTAGAAGTGTGTCCAAATATCACATGGAGGTATGTTTAATTGTCCTAGCGCTTCATGATACATTCGTTATCCTGCGATTTCAAAACATGTGAGAGATCCTATAAGAAGTGTTTATAAAAAAAAAGTCTGAAACAAAAACCTCAAAGCCACATTACGTAATTAGGTTGGAGTAAAGAAGCTTGGTTTATCCAGTGACAGCAGCTCAACAAATCATCTGTCATCCTTTGAAAGGAGAAATGGCAGACACTTAGCTTAGCTACAGTACATCAATGTGTACCAGATGTACAGCTGTTTAACTACAGCGTTTTAATTGCGCTCACAACACATCACAGCCATCTGTTCGTCAGAGAAGGAGAAGAATTCCTGGAGTCCCTGATGTAAGATATTCCAAATATAAATACAATTTCCTTTGTCCTGACAGCTCTCACCTGTCAAACGAAGTGTCAGAGACACTACCGAAAGGATATTAAAAGATGGATAGTATCGTTCTGCCAATGTCTTATTATCAGTCTTTATGGATGGAAAGAGAGTTAGACGTTCAGGAATTTTAAGCCTTTATTCGTCACATGTTTGAGCACAGTGAAATTCTTTCTCTGCATTTAACCCATCTTGGGATGTGATCACACACACACCCAGAGCAGTGGGCAGCTGTGCTGCAGTGCCTGGAGAGTAGTTGGGGGTTAGGTGCCTTGCTCAAGGGCACTTCAGCCATTCCTGCTGGTCCAGGGAATCAAACTGGTGGCTTTGTGGTCCCAAAGCTGCTTCTCTAACCTTTGGGCCAGATGTTGAAGGCTGAAGCAAAGTAGAAGTGTGCTCAGTCAGACCTTGGCTTATTTCCAAGAAATTATGTAAATTTGCATATCTTAATAACAACAAAAGGAATGTTGTAATTTCTTTGGAAAATATTTCTGTAGGGTTTCTAGGATTGTATATGGGGAAGGTGGAGCTTATTAGCAAATTTACACCGTGAGCTGGCCTAGTGGTTAGCGTGTCCACCTCTCGATCAGGAGATCGCAAGTTCTACTCACAGCTGGGTCATACCAAAGGCCATCATAAAAAATGGTACCTACTGCCATCTGGCAAAGCATACTGCAATACAGATGCAAGTGGGGAGTCAAACTCTCATGGTAACCAGTGGACTAGCTCCCCACTGTAACCCTAGTTGTATAGGCGAGAGGCCGAGGGCTACGGAAACAGAGATCAGCGCCGGCCAATGCACCTTAAGGGCCTGGTTAATACTGGGATGGGAGACTGCCTGGGAAGACCAGGGCATGGCACAGGAAAGACTTTAAACTTAGACTTATTAGCAATTCAATTATGATTTTCTGGAAGTTTCTTTTGGAGGTTCAATCCCCAAGACCTCTTCTATCGAAGAGCCATTAAGTAACATGCACTGGACTTGCGTTTATATAAATTATAAATGCAAAAAATAAAAAGGCTTGCATTTAGAAATCAGGCTTCTTTCTTTTGAATAATTTCATCATTAACTATATCACACAAAATGTGGTAGGCTTTAGACTCTTGGAAAGAAATTGGATCTTGTTTTCTAAAGAGGTTCTACTCAGAAGCTTCTCCTTTTACACTTTGTTATAGGAATTTAAGTTTGTTCCCAACAGGAAAATCCAAATAATCTTTTGTTGAGTGACACAGTAGTGAAATAGTTTGCACCGTCACCTCACAGCAAGAAGATTCTGGGTTCGAACCTGCTGGTTGACTGGGGCCTTTCTATGTGGAGTTTGCAAGTTCTCCTTGTGCCAGTATGGGTTTCCTTTGTGTTCTTCAGTTTCCTCCCACAGTCCAAAGACATGGTCAACTGGTTAACTGGTTAGTCTAAATTGCCCATAGGTGTGAATGTGAGTGTGAATGGCTATCTGTCTCTCTTGGTTAGCCCTATTATAGACTGTCAACCTGTCCAGAGTGTACCCTGCCTCTCGGCCACAGTCAGTTGGAATTGGATCCAGTTCACTGGCAATTCGCAATGGATTAGCGGCATCATTCATTTTCAATATGGTCAATGTTGTGAGAAATCAGGAGACTCACCCAGGAATACTGGACGTGAGATGGGAATATACCCTGGATGAGATGCCAGTCCATCTCTGGACACCATGTGTATGGATTCATACACTCAAGACTTTCTTCCACAACATTTTTTCCTGTTAATTCTTTTTCTTCTCTTTACCCACCCACAGATTCCAGGTTCCTCCTGGGGGATCCCCAGACATTCCCAAGCCAACGGTGAGATAGTATCACTCCAGCTGGTTCCTGATTTGCCCTGGAGTCTCCATTCAGTAGGACAGCCTGATATACTCTGTGACAGGAACCAACCAAGGGTTTCCTTTTAAGGTAACCAACCACCTGAACTGGCTCCTCTTGATTCAGAGGAACATTAGTTCTATTCCAAGGCTCACCCATATTTTCAAGCTCTGGACCTTGTCACAGAGAGTAAGCCCAGTGACCCTGTAGAGGACCCCTCATTTCTATTGCCAGGTACATGAAAGAATCACTGCATTTTGGAGGCAAAGCGGTCAAGGTTTAATTGGAGGGTTTTCCGGTTATTCCATGTTTTACAGGCAATAGTCAACCAGTTTTGGTGAAGTTGTTTCCATTTTCTTACACGACTGAAAGTACACTTAATTAGTGAATGCAATACAATAAGTGTAACTCGATACCCCATCTCATCTTACGATATTTATGGTTCACCAGAATACTCTGGATTTTGGACCTTCCTTTGTCTGAAAATCTCATTTCAGCTGAATTTCTCAAAACTCCAACCTGGCTTCTACAGTATGTGAGGCTGAACAGAGGTGTGACCTTGATCCAGGGATGACGACTTAACCCTTATTTACCCCTAGGGTTAACCATTTGTGGTAGGGAGGTGAAGGGGTGTTCTAATAATAGGGCCACATATCTTGGTACAAACCCTTCCACATGTGAAGTTTGTGAAAGGGAAACTAAAGTTTCCCCAAAAACAGAGCTGACTGAAACAGACTGATGTGCAAAGCCAGTGAACAATCAGTCTCAATACTTTTAAATAGGATATGCATGAAGGTCAAGTTTTAAACCATTTAAACAATTTCCAACCATATATAATTAATGGAAGGTCATTAATTTGCCCCGTATGCCTATGTTCACACATGGGTATTGAAAAAAAAAATGTGGGAAAATATTGGCATGGCTGTAGCAACCATAAAGCCAAGAGGGTCTCCTTGGGCCTGATGTCATCACCTTCCTTGATGTGAGTGCTTTCAAAGTGATCATTCATACCTCTGTCATATCCATCCACCACTGGAAAAGTGGGTGGTTCACAAACTTTAACCAGTGCTACCAGTTTGCACTATTAAATCACTGCAGATTCAGTGGCACATCTGGTCTTGAGTCAAACAAAACACATTACACAACTCTTTGTTTCAGTCCCTGTAGCTGATCACATTAAGTTGTAGACCTGATTTGAATATGTATTTTTTTCCGAGATGGTTGGAAAGCAATCACCACTCAAATTTACATGTAGGCTTATTGTACGGTGCATACCAGATGCGTTGTACTATACCAAAAACGGACACACACACACTAGTTGTGTTCTTTTAGATAATTAATGGGGGTAAACTGGGGGGAGGGGGGAGAGAATTTCTTTGGCATTGGACTGTTGCTGAATGAATCATCAAGAACCAGAGCAGAACAATGAAAACAGACAGGTTTGCCAAAAAATTTGGCTACATTCCTTATTACTCATTCAGCAGAACTCCAAGTGTCCCAAAATTTTCTGCCAAATATATTTGATGGTTGAACATTCAGATTCCCAAATCCTAGATCCTAATTTGATATGTGGTAACCCCACAACCTAAAACCAGGTCTACAAGAGTCTAAAACTCAAAGCCAAGAACCGAAAAACAGATTTTTCTCAATTTTTTTAAACGTGCAATTCTGTCCAGATGTCATGTACAAAGACCCCACTTTGAGAACAAAAACTCAAGCCTAGCATTGGCCGGGTGCTCGGGATTCCAGGAATAATTCCAATGATGGACTCAACCAACCTGGATGGAATTTTTACTTCTTGGATCATCTGACGGAATTCACCATAAAGGGCCAATGGTAATGTTTTTGCTATCTGCTGACAGCTGCAAACTTTTCATTCAGAGCAATACCATCTCCATTTTACAAGGATGTCCAAATATAACTTTGCCAAGAATAATTTCAGATGATGGACATCTTTGGAGACTAAATCTTATCCATCTTTTATTCTTATAGATGCTAAAAAGAAGAATAAAACCCAAACAGACTCATAAAACTTTGTACACAGAGTTGCAGCAGGTCTCTGTGTGTGTGTGTGGCAGCTTCAGAGATGCTTTTACGAGGATGTTGTGCCTTTAAAGTCGTCACTTTTGTGCCAAAGAAGTCCATTAAGGCAAAGCTACCAATGTCCGTTTGTCTTGATCGACTGTAGGACTCGGGGTTCAGGTGATATGGGGTAAGCCTTCCATGTCAGGACTCACACAAGGTTGATACACCCCCTGAAACTCAATTAATGTGACACAATGGAACATTGGATATGAAAGCACAACTGCTCAGGTATACTCACCTTTCGCCTGTGACTAATATCTCCGGGAATTGAGCCATGGCATTTTTTTCTTATGTCACATAAATACAGTGCATTTGGTTCCTGCACACAAGTAGTAGTACTGCAGTGTGTGTATGGTTTCTGGGGGGAAACCATGGCCTAATGGTTAGAGAAGCAGCTTTGGGACTAAAAGGTCGTCAGATTGATTCCCTGGACCAGCAGGAATAGCTGAAGTGCCCTTGAGCAAGGCACCTGCTCCCCAGGCTGTATGTTGTACATCACTCTGGATAAGAGCATCTGCCCAATGCCTATAATGTAATGTAACGTATGGTGGAGTACCAAACACAACCTTTTTTTTTTGCTAGACTGTGAGCAAAGTGTTTAAACTAACCATCTCCTGATGCAAGTGAGGAACTGTCAAGACAATGGAACAAAGCATGTGCCCTTCAAAAACATCGTCTGTATTTTTCAATGCTATACTGTTGACTGAAGTCTGAGAACCTCCTCATCCCATCTCTCCCTTTCCTTCTAGCCAGATTCCTAAACAAGTAAACTGGTACCAGACTCCAGTCTGCAAAAATAAACCCCAAATCATCCATTGTTTCCGCATGCGTGAAGTGCAATGTTGGTCCTGAATTCCACAATTAAGTTGGAATGTCAGTGAACGTTTGCAGCACTGCCTTCAGTTAGTCTCCCTGGATGTAGCACAATCAACAGAAAACAAGCAATCACCCGAGGAGCTCATCTCCCATTTTCTGCCACTCACGTTTTTCGTCCTCCTCCTCCTCCTCCTCACACTCTGCACCTTGGCACCCTCTCAAACCGTCTCTCGAAGAAACAATCTTTATCCCATCAGTCGTAATATTTCAATCTCGTGCTCAGCCTTTGCCAGCTGCTGATTTCTGTAACTGGACCAGATGCCTGATGATAAATGACCCCTTGATGATTGCAATGGGATAAGTTTCGGCAGAAAAATACGAGTGTTTTTTTCAAGTCTGATGTCACCTAGCAGCCCGCACACAGAGTCACTCAAAGTACTTAAGGAATGTAAGTGGAGACAATTGTCTGGACTGGACTGGGTTCAATTCAAGCGACTAATAGAAAACACTGTTGTTCCCTTGATAAACCTAATCAGTAGAGAAACGCAAGGGATTTCAACAGACAAGAAGGCAGGAGAGTCACTCGCTGTGATCTTTTTTTGCACGTTTCAGACTGTCTAGTCATCCCTAATTACAAGCTGTTTTTGGAAAAATAATTGAATAAAGCTGCAGAATAAAACATTAGCGCTATAAATGTGTTACATTTAACCTGGCAAGCCAACTCTTAATATTCTCTGGACATTCCTCGACAATAGTATGCGCTCTACCTCAAATTCTGCTTCTATAAGGTGGAACAAATCTTCCACCTTAAAGCAAAGTGAACATGGTAGCTTTCAAACATGGCTATCTTTACAATATTAGCAACAGCTGCTGAACTACAGAAATCCAGTACAGAGCTAGCCAAAGTTAAACCAGACAGTTGAAGAGAAATTGTAAACATCGTGTGCTTTCTCCCCATCCCCAATGACCTCGGGTCATTTTTTTTTCTTTAGCTAAGACACTTGTTGTCAACCTTAAAAAATGCTAGTATTGTCACTAACAACCACAGGCTAGAATGCTTCCTCAGAGGAAAAATATATTTAGATCTTTAGAGCTGGAAGGAAGGCAAGGCTGGCACTATGAGACTATTAGTAGCAGATTGAGTAGACTGACAGATGACTATGAACTATAACTGAATGAGGATATAATGGTCACCATTGCTACATGGTAAACATGGAGAATTGGGTGAAAGAAAAATTGGGAAAACATCTATGGAGCTTTTTGTTACTGAACAAGGCATATGGCTTTTTCTCCAGAGTGTAGGGTGATTCATGGACCTGTGAAATAGCCAGAAAGCTGTATTCCAGTGGAATGCAAAAGCACAGCTATGTCCCACTTGGAATGCCAAGGATGGTGATGTTTTTTTTGGAAATGACTTGCCAAGTTGGCTCGGTTCCACTTGTCATATGTCTAAAAGTTACTCAGGGCACAAGTGAAAGTTTCTACAAAACCTATTACACTTAAAACCACAAGAAAATTCCCATACTCTGGAGAGTGACGTCAATCTCGCCCTAGTTCTTAGTAAAGAGCTAGTGATGAATGCCAGTACAATCAACTTCAACATAAAATGAGTTTCACTGTGAATTATTCTCGAACATGGCATGGAAAAAAGAAATAACTCATTTGACAGAATTGACACCTAAAGCTTACCTTAAATGTGAGGCAGGATTGAAGCATGTCTTGGTGACGTCTGTAATATTGGGGTTACAGCAGTCATCTTTATCGTAGGCAAAGTTATCCCAGTTGCATTCTGGATCACACACACCATTGCCTGGCTTATGCTCAGCACAGCGGGCTCTGGGCTTGCAGTATCCAGCATCGAAACCGGTCAGGGTGTGGTTACACTCAGGATCGCAGTCCTCATCACCCACTTTACTGATATCGCAGTTGGCTAGCACCAACCGGGAACGCAGCGTGGAGTTGCTAACATTATGAATTGTCAGCTCCCAAGTGATGTTGTACATGCTGAAGGCTTCATTCAGTTCCTGGTGCTGCAGATAGATCTGCTGATCAGTCACAGTGGGTCTACGGTACTCATCATCGTATACGTTGATCACACGGTAGCGCACCGTCTTGGGTCTCCGGAAGGTCCAGAAGTGGTTGTAGTTGCACACAACCTCCACATTATCGCACACTGTCTGCCCACAAGTCGGCGGCTCTAGGGTTGTGTCCAGCGAGGCCAGC
This sequence comes from Neoarius graeffei, assembly GCF_027579695.1. Lineage (NCBI taxonomy): Eukaryota > Metazoa > Chordata > Actinopteri > Siluriformes > Ariidae > Neoarius > Neoarius graeffei. Next base: position 5,597,405 of record NC_083596.1, read on the forward strand.
CCAGCTCGAGGGCCTTCATCTGGTTGAGGGAAATTCCCATCCTTCACCACCAACCACTTGCGTTCAGGATGCTCAAAGTTCTCCCGGATGATGAGGTCCGCTTGATAGTGAGAGTACTCATGGCCATGCATGTCCTTTATGATTTGGTGCTGGGAGAGGGCTTGACGCCACAGAGTCAATCGCTCAATAGAACCTCGGTAGTTATGGTTCAAGGCATTTCCGCCCACCATCAACACCTTGGGATTCAGATCAGATTACATTCCAATGCATTCATTTTTTCAAGCCAGAAACACTTAATTCAGGCCTGTTGTTACTACTATTGACTCAATAAATATCTGGTGTGATGAAGATACCACAATTGACAAGACATATGGTATAGAGCACAACATTCAATTGGCTAAAATGCTATTGCTAATCCTATCAGTACAAACAGGGCCTGGAGAGAGAAGTCATTGACCTACCTTACACTTCTTAGTAAGAGAGCAGAAGACATCTCCAGACTGTTCTCTGCTAACGGCAGTCTGAGCACCATTCACAAACAGTCTCATATAAATGCCATCGTACGTGATTGCCACGTGGGCCCAGTGGCCAGGCAGGTAACGGCTGTTGGAGTGGATGGAGGTGACCTTATGTGCACGATCTGTCTTGAGAGAGAAGAAGAAGCGAGGATCTCGATTGCCTTGCTCACTAATCGTCTTGATACCCAGCAGCCAACCCCGATCGCTCGAAGCATAGAAACACTTATCAAAGAGACCTGTGTGAGAGAAAATAAGTAGGACATTGGATCAGACATGAACATTATCTTGGTCACAAACTATGTTGTAATCTTAAGAGTGGAAAACATCTCCAGGATTGAGAAAGTACAGCTATCAAAGAGTGAATATAAACATGAAGGGAGAATTGTTAGCTTGTCCAATATCATATCGTATCTTATTTCAGGAGTGGTGTTCATAGGTCTGTATGGTATCTACATAAACCCTTTATGACAACAGTCATGAGACAACATAAATGTAAGTAAAGTGTATTTCAAAAGAAGATGGTTGTGATATGTGATAGCTGACTTGATAGCTTCTTTGCTCAAACTTCAGGTATGTCCGAGTCATTCACACCTGCAGGAAAGATCTTTAAAAACGTTTATGCTGGTTGGTTGACATGGTGGTGCAGTGGTCAGCACTGTCACCTCACAGCAAGAAGGTTCTGGGTTCTTGCGGCCAATTGGGCCTTTCTATGTGGAGTTTTCATGTTCTCTCCCTGCCTGTGTGGGTTTTCTCTCACAGTCTGAAGACATGAGGGTTAGGTCAACTAGTTACTCTAAATCGCCCATGAGCGTGAATGGTTGTTCGTCTCTGTGTTAGATTGGTGACTTGCCCAGGGTGTACCCTGCCTTTCACCCAAAGTCAGCTTGGATTGGCTCCAGCTTACCCCATGACCCAAATGGAAAAGCAGTATAGAAGATAATGGATGGATGGTGTGATGTGTGTGAATTCTGTGAGATGGCAGGAATGAGACAGTTCCACTGATAGGACAAGACCTTCTGGTAGCTTTTGTACTGTAGATAGATCATCAGGTCAGGGTATTACCTGGTCAGGGTAGTGGATCTGGAGTCTATCCTGGGAATACTAGTTGCAAATTGGTGTAGTGGTTAGAACAGTCACCTCACAGCAAGAAGGTTCTGGGTTTGAGCCCAGTGGCTGACGGGAGCCTTTCTGGGTGGAGTTTGCATGCTCTCCCTGTGTCTGCGTGGGCTTTCTCCCACAGTCCAAAGACATGCAGGTAGGCTAATTGGCTACTCTAAATTACCCATAGGTGTATGTGAATGGTTGTTTCCCAAGCCCAGAAATGAGATGGTTGCAGCAGGAAGAGCATCTGGTGTAAAACTATGTTCCAATTCATATGACATGTTGCCCTGACCTGGCAACAGTACTGGATAAGGAAGAAGAAGAATTCCATCTACTACTGGGAGAAAACCAGAGAACCCAGAGGAACCCCACTGGGAGAATATGCAAGAATGCAAGACTCTGCACTGACAATAACAGAGTTCAGGGTCAAAACAGAAACCTTTGAAGTGCACAGTCATGTCACCTGGCCTACGTTTATGCCCCACATTACTTGAAAAGTGGATAATTGTTTTAGTTATTGAGTCGCCTATTGTTAAAGTCAATGGACAGTTTGTTTTGCCAGACAAATAATAATAATAATTATTATTATTATTCTTTTGGCTGCTCCCGATTAGGGGTCGCCACAGCGGATCTTTCATCTCCATTGCTCCCTGTCTTCTGCATCCTTCTCTACCACACCTGCCACTTTCATGTCCTCTCTCACCACGTCCATGTATCTCCTCTTTGGCCTTCCTTGTTTTCATTTGCCTGGCAGCTCCATCCTCAACATTCTCCTTCCCACATGCTCTGCATCTCTTCTCAGGATGTGCCCATACCATCTCAGTCTCATCTCTCTTAGCTTAATTCCCAAGCTCTCCACATGTGCTGTTCCTCTGATGTGCTCGTTCCTTATCCTGTCCAACCTCGTCACTCCCATCGCAAACCTTAACAAGTCCGCCAAGTCCTCAAGTCCGCCACCTCCAACTTTGCCTCCTGTCTCTTCGTTAAGGGTACGGTCTCCAATCCATACATCACAGCTGGTCTCACTACTGTCTTATACATCTTACCTTTCACTTTTGCTGGGACTTTCCTATCACAAATGACTCCTGAAATCCTTCTCCAACTGCTCCACCCTGTCTGCACTCTCTCTCACCTCACTATCGCAGCCCCCATTGTCCTGCACAGTTGACCCCAGGTACTTGAATTCACCAACTTTCTTTACGTCTACTCCTTGCATCTTCACTACACTCTCATCCCCATTCTCACTGATGCACATGTATTCTGTTTTGCTACTGCTCACCTTCATTCCTCTTCGTTCCAATGCATAACTCCATCTCTCCAAACCCAACTCAACCTCCTTTCTACTTTCACCACATATCACAATATCATCCGCAAACATCATGTTCCATGGTGACTTGCCTCACTTCGTCCGTCAAGCTATCCATCACTATGGCAAACAAGAAAGGACTCAAAGCAGATCCTTGATGGAGTCCCACCTTCACCTTGAACCATTCAGTTGTTCCAACTGCACACCTCACTGTTCTCATACATGTCTTGCACCACTCTAATATACTTCTCATTCACGCCACTCTTTCTCATACAATACCATAACTTGTCTCTCGGCACTCTATCGTATGCCTTCTCCAGGTCTACAAACACACAGTGTAGCTTTCTCTGGCCTTCCCTGTACTTCTCCATTAACATTCTTAAAGAAAAAATTGCATCCGACGTGCTCTTCCTTGGCATAAACCCGTACTGCTGTTCACAGATTGCTACCTCTCTTCTCAATCTCGCCTCCAATACCCTTTCCCATAGCTTCATGGTGTGGCTCATCAATTTTATCCCTCTGTAATTACTGCAGCTCTGTACATCTCCCTTATTCTTGTATATTGGGACTAGCACACTCTTTCTCCATTCATTTGGCATTTTCTCATTCTCTAGGATCTTATTAAACAATCTCATTAGGAACTCCACAGCCGTCTCACCCAAACATCTCCAAGCCTCAATCGGGATACCATCTGGTCCGACTGCTTTCCCAGTCTTCATTCTTTTCATGGCTGCCCTCACCTCATCCTTACTAACCAACTCCGCTTCCTGATTTGCTGTCTCCAATGAATCTGACCTTTTCTCTCTTGGATTCTCCTCATTTAATAAATCCTCAAAAGTACTCTTTCCACCTTCTTAATACACTCTCTTTGTTTGTCAGCACATTTCCATTTTTCATCACTCTTACCTGCTGTACATCCCTCGCTTCCCTGTTTCTCTGCCTAGCTAGTCTGTACAGGTCTTTCTCTCCTTCTTTGGTCTCCAGTCATTTGTACAACTACTGGTATCCATCTGCTTTCGCCTTCGCTACCGCTCTTTTTGCCTTCTGTCTCGTCTCTGTATAACCGCCTGCTTTCCTCGTCTCTCTGATCATCCCAATTCTTCTTTGCTAGCCTCTTCTCTTTTATAATTAATAAATTAATAAAATAAATTAATAAACTATAATAATAATAATAATAATACAGTCTAAAGCAGCTAATACAAATTTTACCCAACTAATCGGTTTGGAAATTTAAGCCAGAAATGCTAATGCCACTATTTCCCCCCTGTTTCTTTGGGAAAGCATGTGTCAGGTTGCATATTTACTAATATCACTCTGGTTCACACTGATGCCTTCACCGCCCTCCTCTCCCTCCCTCCGGAGGTTGAGCAAAAGGAGCATGTTTATGCTGGTGTGTGTATGCATGTGCAATGAGGCACGCCTAGCATACACAGATGCATGTACTTGCTAATTATTTTTTGCAAGCAATGCGCCTATAACGAACATAGGGTGCATGTTAACCTACTGAGACGGTGACAGAGTGAAAGAATCAAAACAGAGCCGTCCTTCCACATCGCTTAGGTCTGTTTTTGATCTTCGACATCCCTCACTCACCATGTCTCGCCTCTCAGGGTTTTAAGAACCCTGTGTGAGAATGTTCTCTCTGGGTCAAGAACAAGCAAGCCGGTGCTCTCCGAGCATCAGGGACCGACCTCAGAGGTCAGCGCTGTTAAACATTACAGGCTTGCTGCGACACTGGGAGAAAAGTCTGACATCTGTCAGCATGAGCACTCAAACTAAAAGGTGTGCTAAAATGCCTGTAGGACCCTTCATGTAAACACATGTCACAAGGCTGCCATGCTCAATTAATCTAAAACATTTACATTTTCCCAGACAAACCTATGCAATGAGGGCTAAGACATGCACACACTCGTGTGTACATGGACACATTTGCATATTTGGGATGTAATGCAATGCCACTAACTGCATCTGATTACCCTGTTGACCCTTCGAAAAAGGCCAATCAATCAATCAATCAATAAAAATTCAGATGTAGAAATGCCAGCAGTGTCAGCCTGGTGAGTCAATTCTGGCTCGGAAAGTTCCTCAACCTCAGCTACATCACTCCAGTTCATAATAGAGATGCAAGGCTGTTTTTTTTTCCAATCAGTTATTATTTTTCTTCATATCTGTATGTGATATTTTCAACCAAATTATGTTAATTATGTTGGTTTCCCAAAATATAAACAAAATCATAGCTTAATTTAAACCACCACAACCCTGAACAGGCTGATACTAAGGATGAATGAACGAATGCTGTGTGTTCATGTTAATAAATATCATGATTGTTTGTGCCATGAGCTTCATATCTGCCTGTTCACTCCAGTGTTGTAGTTGAGTCGCTAAACCTCGAGTCCGAGTCCAGTCTCGAGTCCACAGTGTTCAAGTCTGAGTCAAGTCCAAGTCATTAAAGAAAATTTCGAGTCGAGCCCAAGTCGAATCTGAGAACAAGACTCCAATTGCACCATTTGACGGTGGCTGTTGCTGCCTTTATGTGAAAGCGTCTCTGCTGCTGTGTTGGACTAATGTTCCTGCTCGACTGCCCTGTTTTAGTTAACAGGCTACAGATAAAAAGTTTGCTCATCGCTCAGCAAGCCCCGCCCACTATCAACAAGGCAAACAACATGAGAGAGGGTTAACACTAGCTAGTTCATTGGCCAGCAAGCAAGCCCCATCCACTATCAACAGAGCAATTAACATAGCATGTCACTTCCTTCTCTGGGTGGAGTCTTAGGTGGGGTTTACATTAGACCGTATCAGCGGATCATCAGATTAACGTTTTTTAAAATGATTCGTGTGCACACAGCAACGCCAATACACGATTCGCGTGCACACAGCAACACCAATACACGGATACGCTCGGCTCCGCAGGCATCCTGCGCTCCAAATCACTCCGCCCTGAACAGCGAGTGCCCTCTGGAGGGTGCGCACTCCGGCCCTGCGCAGCTCACAGAGCGCGCGAGTGAAGCGCATGAGCAGTGATTCGGGACAAATAGCAGGAAGTGAAAGTCCGTGCCGTTTTTCAGCAGTCGCGTCACATGACCAACGTGGCATGACCAACGCCAGCGAATCAGGAAGGTGGATGTCACAGTGACGTTGTCCAATGACGACGTCAGCTAGAGCTCAGCACAGCGTATCCTCGTTCCTCAATGTTTACACAGCACCGGATCAGATACGTAATGGGTTGAATACGTGGGCCCTGGCGGATTCAAGTTGTTCCGCCTGTAGAGTCGTTTCCCGGCGTTTTAATGTGAACGGACAGTGCATCCGCGATGAAAACGAGACGGATACGGTCTAATGTAAACACCACCTTACCAAATGACGACTGAAGTTTGAGGTCGTCCCCGTCGTCTCCTCGATAGTTCTTCTACGTATGGAACACACAGCAGTGCATTTTTTCCCACTGCACGAGAAGTCTGTATCAGCAAAGCGGACAATCCTAGGCGCGTCTCTCCAGGCATTTTAGCGCCATTAACGTTAGTTTGTTCCTGAACATGACGTATGAACAGGTGAACGTGCATTCTCTTGCACAAAATTAGTATAAAAATTAATGTAGATATAAATATCTCATCTCATTATCTCTAGCCGCTTTATCCTTCTACAGGGTCGCAGGCAAGCTGGAGCCTATCCCAGCTGACTATGGGCGAAAGGCGGGGTACACCCTGGACAAGTCGCCAGGTCATCACAGGGCTGACACATAGACACAGACAACCATTCACACTCACATTCACACCTACGCTCAATTTAGAGCCACCAGTTAACCTAACCTGCATGTCTTTGGACTGTGGGGGAAACCGGAGCACCCGGAGGAAACCCACGCGGACACGGGGAGAACATGCACACTCCGCACAGAAAGGCCCTCGCCGGCCCCGGGGCTCGAACCCGGACCTTCTTGCTGTGAGGCGACAGCGCTAACCACTACACCACTGTGCCGCCCTGTAGATATAAATATCTTATGCCAAATTATTACGGCATGTTACAAATAATAAAGAAAAAATCTGAGTCCTCGTCTCCAATTTACGAGTCCGAATGCAGTTAGTGCACGAGTCCAAGTCCAAGTTATCAGTGCTCAAGTCCAATTCGAGTCATGAGTCCTTAAAATTAGTGCACGAGTCAGACTCGAGTACTACAAGCCTGGTTCACTCATGCCTGTATGAAAGTAAAAACCTCCGAGACTTTTTTTTTTTTCAAATTGCATCCCATGCCCCGATGTCCTCTAGTCTCAATGACCTGCAAGCCCTTCTGGCAAGCTTTCAAAAAAATTTTTGATTGCACCTTCCTTTCATATCTGTATTTGTATCCATTTAGAATACATGGGTACAATGTTTTCTATTTAACTCTTCTGTTGGAAGAAAACTTTGCCATTTCAACATCTGGACACTTTTTAATTCATTTATGTGAAGCATCCACCATATAATTCCCTGTGAATGAGCTGCTACTCTATACACTAATACAATAACGTATCAGAATAAGGGCATTACTGTAAACCTGTGATTTGCCCTGCAGCTGGTATCAGAGCTGCTGTTATATAAAATTAATCTGACCTTGTGGCCAATCAGATTTGGCAATTCAACAGCACTGAGAACAACTGGACACCCGTACACCACTAAGTGTTGGTACAAGGCATGTATAACTAAAGTAAACATCAATTTGACATTTTAATAACAACAATTATTGCAACTTTGCACTTCCCTGATCGAAAAGCTGAATCCGACTTCTCCGAAAATTACACAACAGGTCACCTAGAAGTCATCTTTGATACAGATCTGCTTTTTCTGCAGATTTATACGCGTCTTGTGCAAGTGCCGATTAAGCAATCTCTCTTTCTCACTCATGTCTTTTATTTGATGTGGGATGTTCTCGCAATGTCCCTTTTGCGTCATCACTATTAGACATGAGTTTCACTGCCAAGTCTCTCAGCAACTTTGAGAAGATTTGAACTTCAGGTTGTTCGCTGAGTTCTTACTTCCTGCAATGGCTGTTTCTCGTGTAACGACCTTTGCGTACCGTAATTACACGAGACTAGATTATGGTTGTGAGCTGATTCAAAGCGTTCTCCTTTCCCGTAGACACACAAACGTCGCCTCAGCGCTGTTCATGGTCCTGAATTCAGTGCAGTCCGTAGTGTGTGTCCGAGACTCTCTGCCTCGGCACTGCCTGGACCTGGCTAAAAAAGAAGCTGCACTTTTACACTCAAGTGGCATGAAACCTGAATTATAACAGCGCATCATGATTAATTCTTTATAAACACTTTTTAAAGCCATTTTTAGATGAGCATTACACCAAATACACCAGCGTCTCAGGTTTAAGCAGGGTCACTTTATTCCATCTTATCTAGTTTGTGTTGTAAATAAAACCCCTCCTGGATCAGACACCTAGGTGAAACAGAAAGACGATGCTGCACCAGGTCTGATCCAAACAGCACACACAACAACAGCAGCAGCAGCAGCATCGAAGGGAAAACCAATAGACAGCTTCTCTGAGGGAAAAGATTGAAAAGACTTGTTTTGCAGTGAGCTTTTTTTTAAAGCAGTACCCACCAGACATCCAGTGGCAGGATGCAAATCAAAGATCAAGTGCATGCTTTGACAAATACATGCCCCATGCGTAATTCATCTGGATTCCTCTGTAAAGGACAAACAGTATGACAAATAACGTGACTCAGAGCTCTCATGAAAATGCCTGGGGTTGTTCGGAAACCGCCAATGTCATGTAGGAATTTTTCCCACTCTATATAGAACAAGGCTTATCCGTGTCTGTGTGCTGCTCTCCAAAGACCCAGGCTGCTTCGACTTTCAAACAGATGATGTCATCGCTGGGAAAAGAGCAACTAGGGGGAGTATTGTGTTCAGATCTCACCCCCTACCACACACACACCAGCCCAATCTATTTCAGCATCATAAGCTGCACAGGAATACCTCTGTTACTGGAATAAGTCTTGCAGTAAAAACAATGCTTAAACACTTAATGTAATATTTTTATTTTTAAAAAATCAAAAATATAGGTCATATACATATAGCTCATTTTATTTGCTGTGCAATGTATTTGTTTTTCACAAACTACTATGGGGGACAAATTGCATTATACACATAGATAGTAATATTTTTGAATCATCATCATTCATAAGATTAGACCAACCTTGTCCTGCCTAGCGGATTAAACCCCAATCTGGCAACCCAATCGACATTTACACACTTCCCAAAAAACAAAAACAAATAATCAGCACCATGTGTGTGTGCAATAATATCCTGATCACTGGCAGTACAGCTCCCCCCCCCAATCTGTCAAGTCTGATTTACACTGCACCAAACAAAGTTGCCATGACTTTTAGTTTTACACCTTTTTCACTTTATATCTAAAACCACCCATCATCTTCACAAACTAGACTTTATCTAGATCTGTATATAATCTGAGTGCTATATACATTGTGGATTATATAATGTACGCATCACAAATGGGAAGCACAAAAAGCAGTGAATGTAAAAAAAAAGAAAGAAAGAAAAAGAAAATTAAAAAAAGAATTAAAATGTATATATCTGGCAACCCGTTTAGTGAGCCAAGTCAAAGTGGCGCGCGAGTAAATCCTTTTATTTTCCTTTATTTGGTCTGGAGTGAGAGGGAGAGAGAGAGAGGTGGAAGAGGTGTGTGTGTGTAGAACTTTGCTCTAAAACGGGGGAAACCCTGATAAACAAGCGAGATGTCTCCCACGGCTTGTCTGGTTCAGTGTGGATCAGATGTCCAGAGGGAAACTCAGAAGTAATTACTGAACCTTATCTCTAGAAAATGTGAACAATTAAAAAAAAAAAAAAGTGAAAAATGCTCGGTGTGTATTGAGGATGAGAAGTGTGTGTGTGTGTGTGTGTGTGTGTGTGTGTGTGTGTGTGTGTCCAGAGCAGATGCAGGACAGACTGGAGTTACACTGGGATGAGATAAGAGAACTTGTGCAAAAGTTTGCATGTGGATGTTGTCATGTGTCACACACAACAGGAACTGAGCATGCACGAGCTGGCACGCGCCTTGCACTTCCTTGCTTTGTGCGCTGTTGGTTTCCTGAGGCAGTGCGTGGAGACTTCGTGCGTAAAATCTGGAGTGCACCCTTAATGCGTTTAGCTCGCACCCCGTCCCACAGACTGCGAGGAGTTCATTTACAGAAGCTGATCAGATCAAATCAAACAATTCGGCTAGAAAATGCACTTTTCTGTGCCATGTCCTGCTGCACGGGGGTCCGTGCGCTTTTACGCAGAGAAACTTCAAAGTTTGATTTCAGATCAGATCAGATCAGATCATATGAGAGAGAGAGAGAGATCCCATCCCATCCCATCCCATCCCATCCCATCCCATCCCATCCCATCCCATCCCAGGTGAAGTCTTTCTGAGATTCATTCATTGTGGTGAAAAATAAATCAGGTCACGTACCTGCGATCACGGCAGGAGAGCGCTGTCCTCCTTCGGGCTTCAGCCACATCCCCAGCGTAAAGTTTCCCCTCGGGATTTCCTCGGCCGGTCTGAGGCGCAGCTGGTCTCCGCGTCCGGTGAAGTAAACAGCGTGGCCGTGCGCGGCGGAAGACGCAGCGGAGACGGACGCGTCCTCGGTCTCGTCGGCCGCCGAGGCGCGCCGGCGCTGGCGAGGCAGACGCCGTTCGAGCCCGGGCACGGAGCGCTTGCCGCGTGGAAGTCGGGTGGCGCACGCGCCCGGCACGCTCGCCCGAGCCTCCCGGAGCTTCACGAGCTCGCGCTTGGACCGGCCTTTCCTCCACACCGGGCCGCACTCCGACCCGACGCAGAGGATCAGAATAACGAGGCAAGGGAGCCACGGGAAAGTCCACACTTTCATAATGTTTGTTTTGTTAGTTTGCTTTTATCCCTCAAAAAAAGATTTAGAAAATGTGCAAGGGCGCACGAAAGTTCTAGATTTCCCTCTCAGCAGCTGTCAAGCTAAAGATCCGAGTCTGAGTTGAATCGAACCGGCGCTCTTCTTATGAGTCTGTGTGACGCGCCACTGCGCTCCTCGGGCTTCCCAAACTGAGTGCTGTGTTCGTGTCGGAGCTCGCCAGCGCGCTCGGCAGCAGTGCGTTCATTTCTGCGTTGCCTTTTGAACAGATCTGGGATCCAAAAGGAGGGAGGTGGGGGGTAGGGGGAGGTGGGGGTGAGGGTGGGGGTGGGGGGTGACTAATAAGTAATCAATCAGAGTTGAGATCGGAATCAAGCCCCCCTCATCTCATCTCATCTCATCTCATCTCATCTCATCTCTCACTGAACGTCTCTCCAGCAGCCCGGGCGCTTTTTATCCTCCTCACAACACGGAGTCAGGAATGTCACACGCGTGCAGAACGGTGCGTCAGAAAGTCGAGAGCTTGCATACTGGGAATAAAAGTCCTGAAAGTTGCATTTGGGCTTGAAAAGTTGAGATGCGCAGAGCGGATGAGGTCAGGGCGCGCTGCAGAGGCTCAGGAGCATCGCCGGATCCTCACTGGGGCTTTCGGGTGCAGAGAGAGACAGACAGATAGATAGACAGACAGACAGGAAGGACAGGTTGCGCTGCTTTGCTTTGAAGACTCAGGAGTTTCTGCGTTTTAGTCCTTCCTTCTCTGCTGTGCTGAACGGGAGGGAAAGTCGACTCGCACAGGTAAAAAAGCCAAGCACTTTCCCCCCTGCCTCCTGAAGTGCTCAAGGGGAAGTGTGCATGCGCGTGTATCCCTCTAGTGGCTACTATTTGCACACTTCACTTCTGTGCTCCTCGTGGACATGGGAAGCTCAGGGTGAAGCGAGACAGCAAACAAACCAAACAAGTGATCTGGGCCACCAGTGAGAAAACGCAAAAGTGAGAATGTTTACAAGGAAAGGTCATTTGCATCAGCTTTTATTGATGCAACAGAAGGTTTACTTTTTTAGCACGTGATCCCAGAGCATTTTTGAAGGATTTTCCACTAGGAGACCAATTGGTCTGGGCAATACAATCACAGGCCCCAGAGTCCATGCGGCTGCACCGCTGCGGCATATTCTGTGATGCAAAATGGTTCACCAATCACCAAACACACTACAGTGACCACACAGCTATCAAGAGCAATTACCAAGCACAAATGTTATGTCAAAGACACTCAAAGTTACACAGTAATGACACCGGATTCTGACATCAGCCATCTCAGTAACCAAATTTTAGTTTTGTTTTTCTTAACCAACATGATCTTGTGTGTAGATCTTATAACATAGATCTTCGTTTTCCTTGTTAAATGTATACTTACATGGTACTTGGTTAATTAATTGCAACTGATTGAACCAAATGATAGGGCGGCACGGTGGTGTAGTGGTTAGCACTGTCGCCTCACAGCAAGAAGGTCTGGGTTCGAGCCCCGTGGCCGGCGAGGGCCTTTCTGTGCGGAGTTTGCATGGTGTCTGCGTGGGTTTCCTCCGGGTGCTCCGGTTTCCCCCACAGTCCAAAGACATGCAGGTTAGGTTAACTGGTGACTCTAAATTGAGCGTAGGTGTGAATGTGAGTGTGAATGGTTGTCTGTGTCTATGTGTCAGCCCTGTGATGACCTGGCGACTTGTCCAGGGTGTACCCCGCCTTTCGCCCGTAGTCAGCTGGGATAGGCTCCAGCTCGCCTGCGACCCTGTAGAACAGGATAACGCGGCTAGAGATAATGAGATGAGATGAATGAACCAAATGATAAGACATAACTTGGTTTAAAATTTGGTCTCCCAGTGAAGCTGGTTTGGCATTGACTAGGAGACCAAATCTGGCCACTGGGAGACCAGTAACTATGTTTAAAAAAAAATGCTCTGCGTGATCCTAAGCAGTTCCTTTTGTCCTACTTTTTTTTTTTTTGAGGGCCTCAAAAAATCCCCCAGGATAATTTTTATATTCTACTAATTGTGAGCGATAAGTGAAAAACATTTCATAGTTCATCCTGAAAAGAAAAAAAAAGTTAAAAATCATATGTGTGATGGAGGCATGGTGGTGAAGTGTCACCTCACAGCAAGAAGGTTCCAGGTTCAAACCTCACAACCAACAGGGGCCTTTCGGTGTGGAGTTTGCATGTTCTGTCCGTGTCTGTATGGGTTTCATCCAGGTGCTCTAGTTTCCCGCACGTGCCCGTGAGGTTGAATACCCAGACACTGGGGTTGAACAGGACAGTGCATACTTGGTGCCAGATAGATAGAAGGCACAGCGTAAGATTAGCATGGGCTAAACTGGTTATTAACCTTCTGAAAATAAAGTCTCTCTCTCTCATATATATATATATATATATATATATATATATATATATATATACACACACACACACACACACAGTGGTGCTTGAAAGTTTGTGAACCCTTTAGAATTTTCTATATTTCTGCATAAATAGGACCTAAAACATCATCAGATTTTCACACAAGTCCTAAAAGTAGATAAAGAGAACCCAGTTAAACAAATGAGACAGAAATATTGTACTCAGACATTTATTTATTGAGGAAAATGATCCAATATTACATATCTGTGAGTGGCAAAAGCCTGTGAACCTCTAGGATTAGCAGTTAATTTGAAGGTGAAATTAGATTCAGGTGTTTTCAATCAATGGGATGACAATCAGGTGTGAGTGGGCACCCTGTTTTATTTAAAGAACAGGGATCTATCAAAGTCTGATCTTCACAACACATGTTTGTGGAAATGTATCATGGCACGAACAAAGGAGATTTCTGAGGACCTCAGAAAAAGCGTTGTTGATGCTCGTCAGGCTGGAAAAGGTTACAAAACCATCTCTAAAGAGTTTGGACTCCACCAATCCACAGTCAGACAGATTGTGTACAAATGGAGGAAATTCAAGACCATTGTTACCCTCCCCAGGAGTGGTCGACCAACAAAGATCACTCCAAGAGCAAGGTGTGTAATAGTCAGTGAGGTCACAAAGGACCCCAGGGTAACTTCTAAGCAACTGAAGGCCTCTCTCACACTGGCTAATGTTAATGTTCATGAGTCCACCATCAGGAGAACACTGAACAACAATGGTGTGCATGGCAGGGTTGCAAGGAGAAAGTCACTGCTGTCCAAAAAGAACATTGCTGCTCGTCTGCAGTTTGCTAAAGATCATGTGGACAAGCCAGAAGGCTATTGGAAAAATGTTTTGTGGACGGATGAGACCAAAATAGAACTTTTTGGTTTAAATGAGAAGCGTTATGTTTGGAGAAAGGAAAACACTGCATTCCAGCATAAGAACTTTATCCCATCTGTGAAACATGGTGGTGGTAGTATCATGGTTTGGGCCTGTTTTGCTGCATCTGGGCCAGGACGGCTTGCCATCATTGATGGAACAATGAATTCTGAATTATACCAGTGAATTCTAAAGGAAAATGTCAGGACATCTGTCCATGAACTGAATCTCAAGAGAAGGTGGGTCATGCAGCAAGACAACAACCCTAAGCACACAAGTCGTTCTACCAAAGAATGGTTCAAGAAGAATAAAGTTAATGTTTTGGAATGACCAAGTCAAAGTCCTGACCTTAATCCAATGGAAATATTGTGGAAGGACCTGAAGCGAGCAGTTCATGTGAGGAAACCCACCAACATCCCAGAGTTGAAGCTGTTCTGTACGGAGGAACGGGCTAAAATTCCTCCAAGCCGGTGTGCAGGACTGATCAACAGTTACCGCAAACGTTTAGTTGCAGCAATAACACAAAAAAAGAGTAACACAAAAAAAAAGTCAGGTGATAAAAATGAATGAGTAAAAAATAAAATAAAACGATGTACATATAAATTAGTCATTTGTGTTTTTTTTCACAAATTGTGGAAAAAAACAAAAATAAATGAATCACATGTCAAGATCACGTGAAAAATTATATGCAAAAAAAAGCATGTGGAAAATAAATCAATAAATCAAATGATTTTTAATCCAATATGAAAGTCTTTTTTTTTTTTGAAGTAAATGTGATCCATCTGAGGAACTGCACAGTTGCACAGAAACTTTGAAACATCAATAAACTTTCAACAGATTTCAGGAAATCATGCTGCATCACTGAAACTCCCACCATATTGTACCTGGATTATATTTTACTCCAATAGATTTCACGCATTCCTCATGCCACTTCCTATAACAACAAAGAGCAATAAAAAGGGAATTTACTGATCCATGCTGACGAAAAAGCTGACTTCCTGTGCACGGTCAGTCCCTTGTCCTCCAGATGGAAGGAGATAACGTGAGAAATGTGACAGCATCTTTACTTTTCCGCTTGTTTGGTGCAAACGAACAGCAGGCGATTGTCACTCGTCATAAAACCTCCCTGTTAAATATTTGTTCTGGGGCTGGGTTTGTCACATTGCAGTGGCGAGTCCACATATTTCCTTTTGCACTTCATTCCTTGGATTTGCGGATGTGGTCTGAAGAGTCTTGATGCAGCATGAGATCACCATTTTCCAGGTTTGGATCCTGATTTGGTTTTTTTTTTTTAGAAATGTTTCCGCAACATGAAAAAACAAAAAGTATTAGTTTTATCATTTTTCCAAATACATTCCCAGAACTTTACTTTTGGTTAACGTTATCAATTTCCATAATTGTCCTTTCCAGGGTGTATGCCCATCTCACGCCCAGTGTTCCTGGGATAGACTCCAGATCCGTTGGAGTAATCCACCAGGATAAAGTTCTCACTCAAGATGAATGAATGAATTGATTTACATCTAATTGTGTAAAATATATATTTTAAAAAATGAGTACGTATTTAATGGGCGGCACGGTTGTGTAGTGGTTAGCGCTGTCGCCTCACAGCAAGAAGGTCCGGGTTCGAGCCCTGTGGCCGGCGAGGGCTTTTCTGTGCGGAGTTTGCATGTTCTCCCCGTGTCCGCGTGGGTTTCCTCCGGGTGCTCCGGTTTCCCCCACAGTCCAAAGACATGCAGGTTAGGTTAACTGGTGACTCTAAATTGAGCGTAGGTGTGAATGTGAGTGTGAATGGTTGTCTGTGTCTATGTGTCAGCCCTGTGATGACCTGGCGACTTGTCCAGGGTGTACCCCGCCTTTTGTTCGTAGTCAGCTGGGATAGGCTCCAGCTTGCCTGCGACCCTGTAGGACAGGATAAAGCGGCTACAGATAATGAGATGAGATGAGTATGTATTTATAAACTGAAACTACATATCATCCAGAAAAATTCCAGTTTCTCGGTATATTCTGGTTGGAAAGCACCAAAGATGCCTTGCCTCATCATCTGCATTCAGATTGAGTATTTTAAAAAAACAAAAAAACAACTGAATAGCTCTTTCTTAAAGGTCGACTACCTTTCAGATTTTTCAAGTTCAGGTCATAAAAAGAATTTTCCCTGACATCCAATTATTTTTGTTTAGTGGACCAAAAGCTACTGAATTCAAATCACAGACTTCCAATTTTATTGTTTTTTTTTAAACAGAATAATTAATGAATTTATCTCCACATGGCCCTCAATTCTCTGCTATTTTTTCCTGCTTCACCATGACCCAATTCAAGATACTATGTCATGCATCACGTGGTGGGCTTTCCCTGTTTGCGCAAGGCATTGTGGGATACAAATTTGAAACAGGAGAGAAAAATGGAGGACGTGAGTGTGCGAATGAAATGTGAAAGAGCGACTACAGTAACGGAAAGAAAGCGAGAAGAAAAGACGTTATGTTATATACGAAGGAAAGGAAACGCAGGACCAAACTAATAAATATGGGCGCTCAGCGAGCACCTCGGTGTGATCAGCTGTTCGTTTAGCGACAGAATGATGGAACTGTCAGTGCACGCTCAAAGGTAAACCTGTAGATGGCAGTAATGCAACACTGTGGATGCCAGCTGCCGTAAAACCCAAAAGAAGAAGGTAAACCTGCGCATGCGCACACGGACTTCCTCTGTCTGCTTGACTGCGCCAAGCGAGCGATTTCATGCGCATTATTTGCTTTAATCCCCTCAAATTAAATAACTTCCCAGCCACAGAATGGCCTGATATTTTGTGAGATATTACAGAAATAAACAGATATCACAATCACCACATTTCAGACGGAACTAAATTTCACCGATTTTATGAAATCGAAAGGCCGTCTCAATTTAAAGCAAATGACTAAACCCAGCTTTACAACGTACAATATTTGGGCCAGTTTTGCTGTCATAGGCACAACTGTACATATTTTCCATGAGTTGAGATCAGCGGTCTCAGAACACAACGTGATGTGTGTAATCTTGGTCTGTTACAGAATTCTTCTTGAGATCACCTTGTACAGTGTGACAAGTCAAGTCAAGTCAAAGTCCCTCTCATGCCAGGATCTGGTCTTCCCAGGCTGTCTCCTGTCCCAGTACTACCCAGTAGTGGTGGTGGTGGTGGGTGGTGGGGGGCTAGTCTTGTGGTAACCGCGAGAGTTTTTCTTTACTCGCGTCTGCGTGCCTTGCAGCGTGCCTTGCCAGACAGCAGTAGGTGCCATAGTGTGACAAGCAATAATCGTAAAAGACCGCTGGAATCACACAGCATAAAACCAGCTTAACTGAGTGAATGTAGCCGTAGGTTAATCTGGTTAAAGCTCTGCTTAATGTCTGGTAGCAGAAACTCCCAAACCCAAGAGCAAAATCTTCCACCAATTTGGAATGTCTATGCACCTATGGTTAACCCGAAATCTCGTCTTAATGAGTTTATACCGAAACTTTGCCCCAAGCCTAAAATTCCAACATGTAAAAAAAAAAAACACCACTGGGCCATTATTTTCTTATCAATACCTCGAACCTGTCTGGTGTTTAAAATGGATTTAAACTGGCTCTGTACTTAAGTGGTCTGCATTTTCCCCTCTGGGGTTTTCCATAAAGTTTCTATGCATCACATGACAACAAAATACTTCCCTACCAGAAAGAGTCCAAGATGAAAAGATCTCATCTCATCTTATTATCTCTAGCCACTTTATCCTGTTCTACAGGGTCGCAGGCGAGCTGGAGCCTATCCCAGCTGACTACGGGTGAAAGGCGGGGTACACCCTGGACAAGTCGCCAGGTCATCACAGGGCTGACACATAGACACAGACAACCATTCACACTCACATTCACACCTACGCTCAATTTAGAGTCACCAGTTAACCTAACCTGCATGTCTTTGGACTGTGGGGGAAACCGGAGCACCCGGAGGAAACCCACGCGGACACGGGGAGAACATGCAAACTCCGCACAGAAAGGCCCTCGCCGGCCACGGGGCTCGAACCCAGGACCTTCTTGCTGTGAGGCGACAGCGCTAACCACTACACTACCCAGATGAAAAGATAAGAACCCAAAACAACCCTTGAAGAACTTTTTTTTTCCTGATGAGTGCAAGTATTATGTAAGTGTGCAAGGCAAATTCCAAATTATGGATCATTTTCTTCTTAATATCTAGAACCTGTGAGATGTTTAAATAAAATATTTCACAAACAAATTGAGCTACAAGTCGGTCTTTATGTCTGTCCTTTATAAAAAAAAAAATTTCAAGCTGCATGTTGAATTTGTTCTTAATGATATAACCTGTGAAGTGATGAAAATAGACTATTTTTTTTTTGTCAGGGAGGCCGCCATAACTCCATCGTGTGTGATGTCATTTTCCACGAGCACAGTGGAGGTGTACAAGTGCATGCTGTACTAGACTCCAGTATAATATTATGCTCGAGCATGACTTCTCGGTCAATTTGTTTGCATTTCTGCACAGAAATTATTGCAACGTAATCTTAGAAAAGGAATCAGAATAAAGTAGTGGCTAGTTTATTGCTTGTTTATGTAAAAAAAACAACATTTACCTGCTTATCCGTTTGATGCGTGACACGGTGTGCTGTCGGTGTTTTGTGGTGAAACAAAGTCGGGATCGCGTCTGGCTTCAGTTGTCGTTTCTGCCTCGTGTCTCGCTTCTTCCCAGTGATTTTTTCATCCAAGTCCTCCACAAATCCACAATCTTCTGTAAAATGCTCACGGCACAATTCGCTGCTTTTTCCAGGAGTAAAGTTTTCTTGCTTTACTTGATGAAGCCACTCGGACGAACGTCTCGGATCCAGGACGGAATGATGAAGATGTGCGGAATCCTACGTCACGCGGCGCCGCCCTCGTTTTCATCTCCTAATACATCCATCCAATGTCTCTGGCTAATCCAGTACGGCTGCACCTGGAGAAATGGCCCAACGGACTGATGTTACAACATTAACATGTTTTTTAAGCTAAAGTCCGCTTAATTTTTTTCCATCTAGAACATCTTATCTTGTATTAATGTATAATGATGACATTTCATAACCATGTAATTTCAAAATCCCTGCCCTGTATCAGGACCAGGAGGCGAAGGCAGATGCAAGTAAGTGCAGATAATATATTAAATAAAACAATCAAAAATGTGAAAACAAGAACCATAAATATGAAGTGTGGTTATGAACCAAGAACATACAGGCTGTAAATGATACTGTGGCACACACACGACAACTTCAAAACACTTCGGACTTTAATATTGCTGTTAACAAGGCCTAATGAGACACAGGTGAGCATGATTAATGACATATGACCTGCTGAGGCTGATGGGTAGTGTAGATCCGAGTGTAGATCTGTGCCTCTTTGGTGCTACCATGACGTCCTGGTACAGTACTTGGTCCCAAGAAGAAGGGGCTCCAAGTACAACTCTTGTTTGGAAGCTAAGAATTCTTAATTATCCACTGAACCCAAAAGGAACCCTTGAAGAACCCTGTTCTTCAGTGTCTATTATTGGGGTACATGTGCAGAACAGACTGCAAAATATTGGTAACCATTTTCTTTTTAATCTCTAGAACCTGTCAGGAGTTTAACATTTAGATCTCTTGGTATTTAGTGCACTTGTTGGAAAAATGTTCTTAAATGGTTCTTTAAGGGTTCAATGGAAAAATAATAGTTAAAGAACCCAACACCTTAAGTGTTGTTCAGATGTCTCTTTGGAGAAGTCTTTCAAGGTTCTACGTAAACCCTATAACAAAGCGTTTTTAATATCAGAAAGGCTCCCAAGTCGAATTTATGGACTTGGGATTCAGCTAAATTAGATTAGAGGTGTTTAGCAGATGCTGTTATCCAGAGCAATGTACAACACACCCAGAGCAGCCTGGGGTTAAATGCCTTGTTCAAGGGCACTTCAGCCATTCCTGCTGGTCCAGGGAATCAAACTGGCAACCTTTTGGTCCCAAAGCTGCTTCTCTAACCATTAGACAACGGCTTCTCCTAAATTGGTCTTCCTACTTGGTAAACTGTTAGAAAAGAGGTTCTTGAAGGGTTCCTTGGAAAGGGTATTTAGCCTCCTGAATGGGTTCTACCTCAAACCCATTCAGATAAGGAAGCGCTCTTTTTGTAGGTTCGATATAAAATATTTATGGGTTTTCCTCAGAGAGAAAAGTGTAGCTCGACAACTGGACTTACTAGCAGCCATACAAATAATAATAAAGCCATTTTTATTCCAACACAGCTTTGATCATGTCCGACCTGACATTAGAAAGAACCCTTGAGAAGGACCCAGACTCAAAAGGGAACCCATCATCTTCTATCTGAGAGAAACGTTCATCATCAACATTAACCTCGTAGCTCTGGTGTAAAACATGATTAAGCAAAAGTCAGACACTAAACGTCTTGGCAGATTGAACACTCAAATTAAAATTTTCACCGAACCATATCTTCAAACTCAAAAGACCTGGAGAGCAAGTATGCGTTTGGTCAGACGCCAAACTGCGCTTGATAAATTCTGGTCTTTACATCTCTAATGGTGTAATTACGCCAGCGCTGATGAAGCTGTTTCTTGATGCCAAATTGCGCTCTGTGGTGGGCGTCGGTGTTAAATTTCCTGTGAGGGCCAGACAACAGTTGTGGCTACTTCAGCAGACTGGGTTGTTATTAATGTGCAGGTTTTCCTTTTTTATTTAATTTTAAATATCGTAAAACTCCCTGAGGTCAAACGTTCAAAAATATAAAATAAGGAGCGTTACCTTTGTCTCGGTGTAATGAATTCAGTTCTACTCTGTATTTATAGCATGCTTTTGTCTAAAAGAGTTGGGATGGCAACAAGTCTGAATGAACCTAATGAGCATTATATTTCCAAACAATTCAATATAAAATACATCATTTATCAAGACTTATTAACCCATGACCTTCAAAAGAGCATTATGAGGCTTGAAACAGTACTTCAACCAAATATTGGGGGGGGGGGATATATAAATCAACTACAGAGTTTGAACTTCATAAGTTTCTATGTGCTACTGAATTCTCAACTCAGTTTTCGATTGGTCAAAAGTTGTTGATTAATTCTCCATTACCCTGACAGTAGTGCAGCTCAAACACTGCAGTGTTTTGGACGATAAAGTAGATTCTGTGAAATTTGTATTTTCATCTAAATAACAAAACGTTGGGCCAAACCATCCACTCTTGAACCAAGAGTGTGTTTATAAACTAGCTAACAATTATGATTGTGTTTGCCAGAAATTGTTTTGCTAATTTATGATTAACTAGCTAATGTAAGGCAATATTTAACAGTTATTCCACGAAATCAAGTCATACAAGAGCCGATAGCCGACGAGGCGCGTAGCACCAAGTCGGCTATAATCCATGTACGACGAGATTGAGTGGAATAACTATTTTATTCTATTCACATTCACTGGATTTTGAGAAACACAGCATTTTTATTTTTTGCAAATTTGATCAATAAAAACTTTATACAAAACGTCCGACAAAATAATTTCCACTTAGAATGTAAACAAATCAGCGAAATGACAGGAGCAATTTTTGAAAAACGCGATCATAATAATTCTTGAAAAAAAAAAGATGATGTGTTCTCACCATCAAGTACTTTCATTCCATATGTTGTTGGGGTTTTTTTCCTTCAAGGTTTTTTTTTGGCAGCTAGCAAACCAACTTAAAGGTGCATTACCGCCACCAACTGGGCTGGAGTATAGAACAGGCGATATTGGGGGGGGGAGGAGAACACACACGACTATATTCTTTTAGCCATTTCTGTTTTGCTTTGGAGTAGAGTTTTTATATCATCCTCAGTTGGTTCAGCAACACGCTCTGCCATTTTGTTTTTCTTTACTCACTATATATGAGCTGATATCCGAGTAATAGAGCAGCCAATCAGAGCGCACAATTGCTCGTATCCAGTGAATGTGGATAGAATAATGCAAATTGTAGCTTCTGTTGTAACTTCCATGTTCAGCTAACTTGCTAGTTAGCTCATCTTCAGTAGCTAGATATCTATAGATCTATTTATCAAATGCACAATATATTGGGTGGAATAACTTTTATTCTATCCACATTCACTGGATTTTGACAAACAAAGCTTTTTTTTTTTGCAAATTTGATAAATGAAAACTTTATACAAAACATCCGACAAAATCATTTCCGCTTAGAATGTAAACAAACTGGCGAAATGACAGGAGCAATTTGTGGAAAAATGCGATAATAGTCTATGATTAGTCTAATCGTGTTAAAAATAAATAGCAGATAAATTTAACTAGGACCGATTTTTAGTTTAATCTTTTGGTGAACAGTTAGACTAGCAAGAAATACACTAGCAGGAAATAAAAAATCCCAAAACATTACAATGATGTACACTACCGTTCAAAAGTTTGGGGTCACTTTGAAATGTCCTTATTTTTGAAAGAAAAGCAGTGTTCTTTTCAATGAAGATCACTTTAAACTAATCAGAAATCCACTCTATACATTGCTAATGTGGTAAATGACTATTCTAGCTGCAAATGTCTGGTTTTTGGTGCAATATCTCCATAGGTGTATAGAGGCCCATTTCCAGCAACTCTCACTCCAGTGTTCTAATGGTACAATGTGTTTGCTCATTGCCTCAGAAGGCTAATGGATGATTAGAAAACCCTTGTACAATCATGTTAGCACAGCTGAAAACAGTTGAGCTCTTTAGAGAAGCTATAAAACTGACCTTCCTTTGAGCAGATTGAGTTTCTGGAGCATCACATTTGTGGGGTCGATTAAATGCTCAAAATGGCCAGAAAAATGTCTTGACTATATTTTCTATTCATTTTACAACTTATGGTGGGAAATAAAAGTGTGACTTTTCATGGAAAACACAAAATTGTCTGGGTGACCCCAAACTTTTGAACGTTAGTGTATGACGACAAAGAACGTAACAGATAAATCAATCTTGTTTTTAGCTAAAATGCTAACTAATGAGCGAGACAAGTCACATAAGGCTTCTATAAAAGTTTTTTTTTTTTTAGCATAAGATAACTACTTCTTGGCCTCTTTTCCTCATCCTAAAACTATGTGCTAATTACCTGAAAGTTTTTCCACCCGAGTACGTTCGTTTGTAAATGGTTGAGATTATATTCTCTAGAGCTCTAATGGTCATTCCTTGTGTTTGCTTTTTCAACATTTGCTCATTGCCTGTTGGCCCGCACAGTGTTGAACATGCGAGGAATGCTGTGTGTGGTCACGCCGTCTGTCACTCATCTACAGCGACCGCAGCTTAAGCGTATATGTTCAACAGCACCACTGTGTGTCAACATCTTCCCTGTTTACACATTTACCATGTGGTCCTGTTTTTCTTCCTTTCTTCTTGTTTTCCCTCTCATTCTTTCTGGGTCCTTTTCCCACACAGAATCTTCTTCAAAAACCATGACGGCTTTTACATTTCATCTGCTCCAGAGTGACAGATTAACTTGATGGATTAATGGATTATACATGTCCTTGTTATGTGTTTTACGCTTTTCGACTCTGGGATCAAAGATCATTGCATGAAGTGACGTTAGAAGGATAATCCCTGTGAACAGAAAGATCTGCTCGAAAGTTGTGCGTAACAGTCTGGAGATCCTGGATATTTGTTTTTACTAGAATGTGCCCTTTATAGGAATGGTTTGAAGGAAAAAATAATAATCCCCTCACGCCAAATGTAGCCAATTTGCCAGGATGCTTTGTTGTCCAACATGTGCTTCTGTAGGTTTGCACTGAGACTAATGAGGACCAATTCTTTATATGTTCACTACTCAGGATATTGTAAAGCTATACAATTAATTTAAATTATTCATTAAAAAAAGTAAAATACAGTGGCAGTGGCTGATGATTAAGAGCCCTGAGACAAGTACCAAGTAAAAACAGAAAAGTCCTGAGGCAAATATCACAGAGAGAGACAATTCCCAAGGCAAATCCCAAGTAAGGACAGACAAGAACCAATAGATGTCCCAAGTAAGGACAGACAAGTCCAGATACAAGTCCCAAGACAAGTGGCCTGTCAAATCCTAATTGAAGACAAAAGAAATCATATTGTGAGAAAAGACCCAAGTGAAGACAGATGAGTCCCATGACAAGACAGACAAGAACCAATAAATGTCCCAGATAAAGACAGACCAGTCCAGAGACAAATCCCAAGTCCCAAGACAAATGTCCTGTTAAGTCCTAATTAAAGACAAACACGTCATTATATTGTGAGAAAAGTCCCAAGTAAAGACCGACAAGTCCCTCAACAAGTCCCAAGTAAAGACAGACAAAAATCAATAAAATGTTCCAAGAGAAGACTGACAAATCCCAAGTCCCAAGACAAGTGGCTGGTCAAGTCCTAATTAAAGACAAAGAAGTCATATTGTGAGAAAAGTTCCAGTTAAAGACAGACAAGTCCTGAGACATGTCCCAAGTAAAGACAGACAAGTCCCAAAACAAGTCCCAAGTTCCAAGACAAGTGGCTGGTCAAGTCCTAATTAAAGACAAAGAAGTCATATTGTGAGAAAAGTTCCAATTAAAGACATACAAGTCCTGAGACATGTTCCAAGTAAAGACAGATACCGTAAGTCCAGAGACAAATCCCAAGTCCCAAGACAAGTGTCCTGTCAGGTCCTAATTAAAGACAAAGAAGTTGTTATATTGTGAGACATGTCCCAAGTAAAGACAGACAAGTCCCAAGTAAAGATGGACAAGTCCAGAGACAAATCCCAAGTCAAGTGGCTGGTCAAGTTCTAATTAAAGACAAATAAGTCATATTGTGAGAAAAGGTCCAAGTAAAGACATACAAGTCCTGAGACATGCCCCAATAAAGACGGACAAGTGGCTGCTCAGATCTTAAGTAAAAACAAACAAGAACTGAGTTAAGGTCATAAGTACAACCCCGATTCCAAAAAAGTTGGGACAGAGTACAAATTGTAAATAAAAATGGAATGCAATAATTTACAAATCTCAAAAACTGATATTGTATTCACAATAGAACATAGACAACATATCAAATGTAGAAAGTGAGCCATTTTGAAATTTCATGCCAAATATTGGCTCGTTTGAAATTTCATGACAGCAACACATCTCAAAAAAGTTGGGACAGGGGCAATAAGAGGCTGGAAAAGTTAAAGGTACAAAAAAGGAACAGCTGGAGGACCAAATTGCAACTCATTAGGTCAATTGGCAATAGGTCATTAACATGACTGGGTATAAAAAGAGCATCTTGGAGTGGCAGCGGCTCTCATAAGTAAAGATGGGAAGAGGATCACCAATCCCCCTAATTCTGCACCGACAAATAGTGGAGCAATATCAGAAAGGAGTTTGACAGTGTAAAATTGCAAAGAGTTTGAACATATCATCATCTACAGTGCATAATATCATCAAAAGATTCAGAGAATCTGGAAGAATCTCTGTGCGTAAGGGTCAAGGCCGGAAAACCATACTGGGTGCCCGTGATCTTCGGGCCCTTAGACGGCACTGCATCACATACAGGCATGCTTCTGTATTGGAAATCACAAAATGGGCTCAGGAATATTTCCAGAGAACATTATCCGTGAACACAATTCACCGTGTCATCCGCCGTTGCCAGCTAAAACTCTATAGTTCAAAGAAGAAGCCGTATGTAAGCACGATCCAGAAGCACAGACGTCTTCTCTGGGCCAAGGCTCATTTAAAATGGACTGTGGCAAAATGGAAAACTGTTCTGTGGTCAGACGAATCAAAATTTGAAGTTCTTTATGGAAATCAGGGACGCCGTGTCATTCGGACTAAAGAGGAGAAGGACGACCCAAGTTGCTATCAGCGCTCAGTTCAGAAGCCTGCATCTCTGATGGTATGGGGTTACATTAATGCGTGTGGCATGGGCAGCTTACACATCTGGAAAGACACCATCAATGCTGAAAGGTATATCCAGGTTCTAGAGCAACATATGCTCCCATCCAGACGACGTCTCTTTCAGGGAAGACCTTGCATTTTCCAACATGACAATGCCAAACCACATACTGCATCAATTACAGCATCATGGCTGCGTAGAAGAAGGGTCCGGGTACTGAACTGGCCAGCCTGCAGTCCAGATCTTTCACCCATAGAAAACATTTGGCGCATCATAAAACGGAAGATACGACAAAAAAAGACCTAAGACAGTTGAGCAACTAGAATCCTACATTAGACAAGAATGGGTTAACATTCCTATCCCTAAACTTGAGCAACTTGTCTCCTCAGTCCCCAGATGTTTACAGACTGTTGTAAAGAGAAAAGGGGATGTCTCACAGTGGTAAACATGGCCTTGTCCCAACTTTTTTGAGATGTGTTGTTGTCATGAAATTTAAAGTCACCTAATTTTTCTCTTTAAATGATGCATTTTCTCAGTTTAAACATTTGTCATCTATGTTCTATTCTGAATAAAATATGGAATTTTGAAACTTCCAAAGACAAGTCCTGAGACAACTACTAAGTAAGACAGACATCCCAGGTACAGACAGACAAGTCCTGAGACAAATTCCAACTAAAGAAAGGACAGACCAGAACCAAGACAAGTTGCAAGGGGCAAGTCCAGTTGAGAGACATGTGCCATCCTAAGACATGTGCCATCTAAAGACAAACCAAACCCAAAACAGACACAGATCCCAAGTAAAGGCCTACAAGTGGCTGTTCAGATCTCAAATAAGGAGAAACAAGTCAAGTTACAAGTAAAGGCAAAAAAGAGAGCCATCACTCAAGACAGATCAAGATCCAAGTCTCAAGTCAACAAATATGACCCGAGACACGTCTCGGGTACAGACAGGCAACTTCTAAGACAAATCCCAATTCAAGACACACAAGTCCCATGATAGATTTCAAGTAAAGGCAAAAATCTTAAGTCCCAAGATCAAAACTTTGAATTATGAACAAGTCACAACAAGATTTACATTCCACTTTTAAATTGAACACCACAAATACATTTAGAATAAACTTTAAGATAAGAAAATACTGAGAGGTGATGAAATCAAACATCTCTTTGTAACAGACTCTGATCCCACTGTTTACACCAGACATTACTGTATCATATACTATTATGGCGTTATAATAGAACATGGAACTCAGCAATAAAGATTGCAATTAGCACCACAATAGATGCAGTTTAACGCAGGTTTTAACCGATTCGTGGAGCGTCCATATGGAGGCGATTAGTGGTCTCATTAGTTGACTCATGTCGAGTACTGTCACGATGACATGCCTCCATAAAAAACAAAGACTTGCTGACAAGTTAGCACGGCTGAGACACCGGGTCCATGACTGAAGCGGAGTAATGTGCTGACAATTCAACTACATGCTTCATTCCGGTCTGCTCCACTGTCGAAATGAAATAGGAATTCATGAACAACGTATTTCGCAAAGGATACGTTACAAATTACGCACATCCTTCAGCCGAAGGCGTTGAGCATGTGGACGAAATTAAATTAAAGCTTTGTTTCGATTAGGGTTGAACATGACGTGCGAGTGTGAGAAAGAAGCCATAAAAAAGACCCAGACATCACATGTTTAAAGCAATAAAACTCTCAATTAAGTCCAATTACAGCACTTTCAGTCTGCGCTGCGACTCACCGCCATCGACACTCGCGTTAGGTGAGAGGGTCATGAGCGTGATCTCATATCCTCCCGCATGTAACTGTATACAGACTGCGACAATTTACATTTTGGAGTGAGGGCTATGACATTTCTGTTCAAAAACATGAGTGTGTGCATATCCATACTACACTATAACGATCTTGCACTTGTTTTTGGTCATTCGATGGAAACTTCCTCGTCTCACTATCAGCTCCTTTGGATTGAATTGGGCTGGATTTCCGCCTCAGTTGGAAGTCGATTTTAATCAAAGTGACACGTTAATAAATGTAAATGTAATCACCAGACACTTACTTTCGCACCTACTGTGCCATCAAACCTATGCTCGTAGAAATAACATGGAAATCATTCATTTGCATCAGACTAATGAGGTCTGGAGCTGCAGAATAATTAGACTTTATGAACAGCATTAGCTGATGAAAACACAGCATGATTTTTTTTGTTCTTGTTAAAATCATTCATGCTTGACGTACGTGATGTTTTTTAAAGAGATGTATAAATGATACAGGATATATTGGCTCTCTGACAGTTCTTGGATTAGAACTTTGTGATGGGGTGCCCATCACTACAGTTGAGTATGTGCTCTAACGGCCATACCGACGAGCCTGGCTCTTTGGTGTTGTGATCAAGGTGCAGGTTTGGTATCCTGTAGACCTGGGTTCAAGGCAGGATAAGGTGACTGTTCTCTTGCGTCACTACAGATGGTGTCAGAAGTGGGATGGCTTGCCGGGAGGCCATCGGAGGTGAGCCGTATGAGGGACGCCCAGGATAGGTGACCCCTGTGTGAGGGACCCCAGAGATGGGTGAAGCATGAGTGGGTGGGGCACCCTGGTATGGGAGAAGTACAGATGGGGGATGTGTGAGGGACGCCTGTGAGCGCCCTCTGTGCCCGCCACTACAGTTGAGTATGCACTCCAACTGCCATACCAACGAGAATGGCTCTTTGGTGTTGTGGTTAGGGTGCAGGTTTGGCATTCTGTAGACCTGGGTTCAAGGCCAGGCTCGAACCCAGGTCACCTCACGATGACCAGCTAATGAGCTGGTCATCGAAGCAAGAGAACAATCACTGTTCTCTTGCTTTGCTACAAACTTATAACCTTACGATGACCAGCTCATTAGCTGAAAGGAGTACTTCATCTATGTACTGCAGTGATAGCCTATTGGGAATCAGGCAGAGGGGAACCATCAGGGCCTTCAGGGAAACCCAAACATATCAGCATTTCAAATGTAATCTTTCATAATTTCATTATAATTATTCTCTTCTAATTCAGCCTCATTTTCTATCAAATTTGCTTCGGAAATGAAAGGGTTAGGGGCGGCATGGTGGTGTAGTGGTTAGCACTGTCGCCTCACAGCAAGAAGGTCCGGGTTCGAGCCCCGTGGCCGGCGAGGGCCTTTCTGTGCGGAGTTTGCATGTTCTCCCCGTGTCTGCGTGGGTTTCCTCCGGGTGCTCCGGTTTCCCCCACAGTCCAAAGACATGCAGGTTAGGTTAACTGGTGACTCTAAATTGAGCGTAGGTGTGAATGTGAGTGTGAATGGTTGTCTGTGTCTATGTGTCAGCCCTGTGATGACCTGGCGACTTGTCCAGGGTGTACCCCGCCTTTCACCCGTAGTCAGCTGGGATAGGCTCCAGCTTGCCTGCGACCCTGTAGAACAGGATAAAGCGGCTAGAGATAATGAGATGAGATGAGATGAAAGGGTTACTGTCCTGAAAACATTGTTTTGTTTGTTGTCTCGAGGCTGAGAAGAGTTTAGAGCTGCTCACTCATTGGTTTGGACTTCATTGCTGGGACAGAAGGCCATGGCAGTGTATGTTTATGTAGGAAGTGACAGATTAATTAATTAACCAATCAGATTTTGAGCTGTAGTGGGAGGGACCAAAATTTTTTCACCCTAGGCCTTCTTGAAGGCCAACGTGAACTTAACTGCAAGTCGGCACCGTCAGAGCAGCAGTGAAGTCACCTTCCAACCGGTGTAGCATTCATCAGAAGTGTTAGCGAATGCTAATAAAGTGGTCAGTGCTATCAAGAGCTACAGGCTAATGACTGAGAAACTAAGATTTCGGTCTCCAGACTCTTCTTCCACGCTGCACGCTCGCTACAGTATTTTTCACTCAGACTTAAGTATTCATTTCCCCGTGTAATTTACTTAGTTACTTTTAAAATCAACATCGACAGCTACACACAACGACGCGACCTGGCAGCCTGCTGCTAATCCCTTACCCTGTTGCTTTTTTGGTGTCTGGCTTAGTTTTGGCTGAGCTCAAGCCCCAGCTCTAATAGTAACGGTTCACCACTAATCCAATCAGACAAGATTTTCAACATGAGAAAATAACAAAGCATTTAATTTACGTCAAAAGTCACTTTTAATGAAGGTTGTTGAATTTCGTCAGTGAACACTTTTGCATCTTCACGAAGCTCCTTTCACAGACAGGACTACTTTTTCAAAAGGGAAGAATTTGTGCTGATTAATCGGGTCATGGATACGACAAAACAATCGGAAGAGCACAAAAACCTGGAACGACAGTACTTCATCCGTCTTTCACATACTTTTTGTTTTGAATTTGCATCGTAGAGTCGTTACATTAATGGCATTTAGCAGATGCTCTATTTATCCAGAGTGATGTACAACGCAGCCTGGGGAGCAGATGGGTTAGATGTTAGATGTCTTGCTCAAGGGTACTTCAGCCATTCCTGCTGGTTCAGGGAATCAAACCAGCAACCTTTTGGTCACAGAGCTGCTTCTCTAACCTTTAGCGCATAGCTTCCCCCAGTCATATTCAAAACATACTGTATATCAATGGGAATCATTAACTTCCCTTAGATTTCCATTATAAATGAACTTTATTTAAAAGTAAACAGATTTTCTCTTATTTCTTTCAGTACATGGAAACGATTATTTATTTATTTATTATTATTTTTTTTTAAACGTGGATCTACTTTACCAATACAATATCGAGAGATTTGGCTGAAAGAGTACCATATTTGCTGGAGTATTCCTTCAATTTAAGTGACTAAACCAACAGAACATCACCAGGTTACTGAGAAACCACAAAGCATAAATCCCGCCGTCGTGAAGATATCGGAAGTTACAAAACTTCCGATATCCGGAGACTCCTTCCATAAACATTCAGCAAACAGGATAGTCTCCTAAGAGGAAACTTTAACAAAGTATTTTTTCTTTATTAAAAGTATTGTTTATTAGCTCGTGCCATCATGTGTGGTCGACGTTTCACAAAAACGTCTTCTTCTGTCTCAATTCTTCACTGATTTTTATACTTTTTGGCAGGAAAGTCGGTCTGCCTGGGGTGTATATAGCTTCTACTCAAATTTCCATAATTGCAATTAATAATGAAGATATGGCGTAATTAATCAATCCCTAACGAGCAGTTTCTACACAAATCACTTCTTCTCCTTCAATTCTTCACCGATTTTGATTCTTTCTGGTATGAAGGTTGGGGCGCGTAGGGTGCATATAACTTCTACCCAGATTTGCTTCATTACAATTATTAATGAAGTTATGGACTAATTAAGCCTTAATGAGCAGTTCAACAAAAATCACTTCTTCTGTCTCAATTCTTCACTGATTTTTATTCTTTTTGGCAGGAAAGTTGGTCTGCCTGGGGTGCATATGGCTTCTACCCAAATTTACATAATTCCAATTAATAATGAAGATATGGAGTAATTAATCAATCCCTAACGAGCAGTTTCCACACAAATCGCTTCTTCTCCTTCAATTCTTCACCGATTTTGATTCTTTCTGGTATGAAGGTTGGGGCATGTAGGGTGCATATAACTTCTACCCAGATTTGCTTCATTACAATTATTAATGAAGTTATGGACTAATTAAGCCTTAATGAGCAGTTCAACAAAAATCACTTCTTCTCGGTCAATTCCTCACCGTTTTGGATTCTTTCTGGTAAATAGGTCGATATTCCTAGGGTGGATATCGCTTCTATGCTTACAACATTTATTGTGCAAGGTGGCCCACTTTAGATCATTCCTTCTGGGCTAGATGGGGCCAGAGTGAGCTACGCCGTCATTGAGGGTCTTGTTAAATAGTCTCATCTCATCTCATTATCTGTAGCCGCTTTATCCTGTTCTACAGGGTCGCAGGCAAGCTGGAGCCTATCCCAGCTGACTACGGGCGAAAGGCGGGGTACACCCTGGACAAGTCGCCAGGTCATCACAGGGCCTTGTTAAATAGTAACATATGAAAAAAAAAAAAAAAAAAGTATTTCAGATGTAGATCCCGTGGAGCGTCACCACATTAGTGCCCATGAATGAACTGTTACTTTAGAAACATTGATCTAGAACTGTGAATTTGAATTAGAGCTGGAACCACTGTCAGAGCTGCTGTTATAGATAATTAATCAACACCTTCTGATTTGAGAACATAACACTGTGGTATTAAGAAGGATAAAGTATGTGAATGGTTTAAAAAAAAATCATCTTGAATACACAGGAAACAGAAACATTACACCACATGGCAAAGCGCCAGAAATTATTCTTGAGCCAAAAATGTTAAGTTTTCATCCAGACAGTCAGTCAGTCTCTCTCTCTCTCTCTCACACACACACACCATTAAATGTAGGCATAAGGGCTGCAAAAATCAAACCACACTGTAAATCAAGAAACTTTAATTAAACATCAGCTTTCTTACTTCCCTAAAAGAGCTTCATTAGTCTGTCATAAATAGTTTTTTTTTTTTTAACGATGCATTCATTATAAATCCAGACGCTTGGCTCCTGATTTACTGCTTCACTGATGGGCTTGGGAATTATTACAAAAACATAATTGATCAGTTATTTATAAACCAATAACTCCAGTCCAGCACTGTCTCCGCAAACCATGGGCCAAAACCAAGGACGTCACAATGCGGATTACATTCTGACATTGTTGCCCAAGGCCATAAACTGTTCGATCTTTGACAAAATCATTTCCTCTCCGACCTGCGATGGGGGAATAATTGAGATAACTTTCGCAGCGCTCTGGCTTTTGAGCTGCCTGAAGGTGGCTGGACAGCAGCGTCCTTTCTCTTTCTGTCTCTCAGTGTGTTAAAGAGATCACGCTGGGAGATTTTTGGCTTCCTCTGTCGGTCATGTCGTCATTGCACAGGCATTGTAGTTAAAAAGGGAAACAAGATAGAATGCAATAAAACATCAGCTGAGAGATCAAATACAGGACAGAAATGCAGAATTGGCAACTCTGATTGGTTGGGTTGTGTTGATTAGTTTTCTATAACAGCAGCCCTGAATAGTTTTGGCTGTATTTTAAACTTGGAGTCTATACCTCTGCCAAGCCACATATCAAGATCTAAATCAAATCACTTGAACTGAGGCTAATACTAAAGAGGTCCACCAAATTTCATCCAAATCCATTGACTACTTTTTGAGTTACATTGGAAACAAATAAAAAAAAAAAAAATTCCTGGATTGGGGCGGCACGGTGGTGTAGTGGTTAGCGCTGTCGCCTCATAGCAAGAAGGTCCGGGTTCGAGCCCCGTGGCCGGCGAGGGCCTTTCTGTGCGGAGTTTGCATGTTCTCCCCGTGTCCGCGTGGGTTTCCTCCGGGTGCTCCGGTTTCCCCCACAGTCCAAAGACATGCAGGTTAGGTTAACTGGTGACTCTAAATTGAGCGTAGGTGTGAATGTGAATGGTTGTCTGTGTCTATGTGTCAGCCCTGTGATGACCTGGCGACTTGTCCAGGGTGTACCCCGCCTTTCGCCCGTAGTCAGCTGGGATAGGCTCCAGCTCGCCTGCGACCCTGTAGAACAGGATAAAGCAGCTAGAGATAATGAGATGAGATGAGAAATCCTGGATCTGCATACATATCTGGAATTGCATCAAAATGTAATCAATGGTTCTTTGGCCTATGGCTCACCTTTCCTCCAAATTTCATCAAAATCTGTTCACTAATTTTTGAGTTACTTTGGGAACAAACAAAAACAAACAAACGGAGGTGAAAATATAACTTCCTTCTCTTCCGGTAAAGTTGGTGGAGGTAATTACTGGTTTATATTTGGCTAATGTGCTCGTTCCTGTTGTAACAACTTACACACACTTGTTTGTTTTAAAAACGTGTTCAATTGCTGATATAAAGATTTCTCCAGTGTCAGTTGTAACTTTACGTTTTCCAACCCGGGAGAGTCTTCATTAAAGAAAAGATCTTGCAAATGAACAAACTGAGCTAAAAGTCGGTCTTTATGTCGGTCCTTTATTTAAAAAAAGCAGCATGTTGAATTTGTTCTTAACAATATAACCAGTAAAGTGATGAAAATTGACGGGACTATTTTTATTTTTTTTGTCAGGGAGGCCGCCATAACGCCATCGTGTGTGATGTTATTTTCCGCGAGCACAGCGGAGGTGTACCGTACAAGTGCATGCTGTACTAGACTATAGTCTAATATTATGGTCTACCATGACTTCTCGGTCAATTTGTTTGCATTTCTGCACAAAAATTATGGCAATGCAGGATTAGAAAAGGACTCAGAATAAAGTAATGGCTAGTTTATTGCTTGTTTATTTAAAAATATATTGACCTGCTTTTCTTCTATCCGTTTGATGCGTGACACGGTGTGCTGTCAGTGTTTTGTGGTGAAACAAAGTCGGGATCACGTCTGGCTTCAGTTGTCGTTTCTGCCTCGTGTCTCGCTTCTTCCCAGTGATTTTTTCATCCAAGTCCTCCACAAATCCACAATCTTCTGCAAAATGCTCACGGCACAATTTGCTGTGTTTTCCAGGAGTAAATTTTTCTTGCTTTTCTTGATGAAGCCACTCGGACAAACATCTCGGATCCAGGACGGAATGAGGAAGATGTGCGGAATCCTACGTCATGCAGCACCACCCTCGTTTTCATCTCCTAATACATCCATCCAATGTCTCTGGCTAATCCAGTACGGCCACGCCCGGGGAAATGATCCAACGGACTGATGTTACAACTTTAATTTTTTTTTTCATCTAGAACATCCATCCATTATCTCTAGCTGCTTTATCCTGTTCTACAGGGTCACAGGCAAGCTGGAGCCTATCCCAGCTGACTACGGGCGAGAGGCGGGGTTCACCCTGGACAAGTCGCCAGGTCATCACAGGGCTGACACATAGACACAGACAACCATTCACACTCACATTCACACCTACGGTCAATTTAGAGTCACCAGTTAACCTAACCTGCATGTCTTTGGACTGTGGGGGAAACCGGAGCACCCGGAGGAAACCCACGCGGAGAACATGCAAACTCCGCACAGAAAGGCCCTCGTTGGCCACGGGGCTCGAACCCAGGATCTTCTTGCTGTGAGGCGACAGCGCTAACCACTACACCACCGTGCCGCCCCTCACACCAACCTAATATGGATTATTTTCCAATAATCGCACAACAGTGAGTGTTCAATTCGTTACTTAATGATTGAGAAGAAGAAACCTTTACTTGTCACAGGCACACTTCAAGCACAGTGAAATTCATCCTCTGCATTTAACCTATCTGAAGCAGTGAACACACACCCAGAACAGTGGGTAGAGCGCCCGGGGAGCAGTCAGGGATTCGGTACCTTGCTCAAGGGCACTTCAGCCCAAGGCCGCCCCACGTTAACCTAACTGCATGTCTTTGGACTGTGGGGGAAACCAGAGCACCCGGAGGAAACCCACAGGGAGAACATGCAAACTCCACACAGAAAGGCCCTCGCTGGCCGCGATCCTGGAACCTTCTTGCTGTGAGGCAACCGTGCTAACCACTACACCACCGTGCCGCCCATTGCATTGAATACAATATGAGATTCACACATCACAGGATTGATATGGCATTACCTGAAGCATTTGTGTAATATTTAATATTTTTGTATAAAGGGTTCTTCAGGGCGGCACGGTGGTGTAGTGGTCAGCGCTGTCGCCTCACAGCAAGAAGGTCCGGGTTCGAGCCCCGTGGCCGGCGAGGGCCTTTCTGTGCGGAGTTTGCATGTTCTCCCCGTGGGTTTCCTCCGGGTGCTCCGGTTTCCTCCACAGTCCAAAGACATGCAGGTTAGGTTAACTGGTGACTCTAAATTGAGCGTAGGTGTGAATGTGAATGGTTGTCTGTGTCTATGTGTCAGCCCTGTGATGACCTGGCGACTTGTCCAGGGTGTACCCCGCCTTTCGCCCGTAGTCAGCTGGGATAGGCTCCAGCTTGCCTGCGACCCTGTAGAACAGGATAAAGCGGCTACAGATAATGAGATGAGATGAGATGATGGTTGGTCTATTGTAAGCTCCTACCCAGAGGTTCCCCTAAATCAGGGACACAGGAAAGAGAACATAAGCCTGTCCTGTGCTGCCCCCTAGTGTCCTTTCAACGGTAATAGCAATGAGTACCTCAGAATGCAGTCATGACTCACACAAATACTATGTGACTTGTTTTTAGTGACTTATTGAGCAGATGTTTTGTAATAAAAATGGCCTAAAAGTGAATCTGAATCCAATTCAAGCACAAAGCATCCAACTGAGGGAAACAACATTTAGTCACGAAACAGGAGCGAGATGACGACTCTACTGCACCATTGTGCCGCCACACTACCCCACCATGAGGCCCTGAAATGGATGAATGAATAAATGAAATAAAACACAATAAAGAACCTGATGCTAACTAGCACAGTGCCCAAATGACCAAGTTACGGCTTTAAATTTTATATATATATATATATATATATATATATATATATATATATATATATATGCATAAACAAAATGTAAAATGTAATGTAAAAACAAAAACAACCCAATAAATAAATACCTCAATTTGGAATCAGAAACAACAAATGTACTTCAAAGAAAAAGCTTCTGGGCAGAAAGTTACAGCTGCCCTCAAAAAATTAAAGGAGATATTCAAGAAAGAAAATAACTCTGTTAATAAAATGTAATTTTCTGGTATTATTAGTACTAAGAGCATCTTATGATATGCATGTGTAAAATGGTAGACATCATTCTATTCACATTCACTGGATACGAGCAATCGTGTGCTCTGATTGGCTGCTCTATGACTAGGCTATCAACTATCTTGGAGTGGTAGCGGCTCTCATAAGTAAAAATGGGAAGAGGATCACCAATCCCCTAATTCTGCGCCAACAAATAGTGGAGCAATATCAGAAAGGAGTTCAAGAGTGTAAAATTGCAAAGAGTTTGAACATATCATCATCTACAGTGCATATTATCATCAAAAGATTCAGAGAATCTGGAAGAATCTCTGTGCGTAAGGGTCAACGCCGGAAAACCATACTGGGTGCCCGTGATCTTCGGGCCCTTAGACGGCACTGCATCACATACAGGCATGCTTCTGTATTGGAAATCACAAAATGGGCTCAGGAATATTTCCAGAGAACATTATCTGTGAACACAATTCACCGTGCCATCCGCCGTCGCCAGCTAAAACTCTATAGTTCAAAGAAGAAGCCGTATCTAAACATGATCCAGAAGCACATATGCTCCCATCCAGACGACGTCTCTTTCAGGGAAGACCTTGCATTTTCCAACATGACAATGCCAAACCACATACTGCATCAATTACAGCATCATGGCTGCGTAGAAGAAGGGTCCGGGTACTGAACTGGCCAGCCTGCAGTCCAGATCTTTCACCCATAGAAAACATTTGGTGCATCATAAAACGGAAGATACGACAAAAAAGACCTAAGACAGTTGAGCAACTAGAATCCTACATTAGACAAGAATGGGTTAACATTCCTATCCCTAAACTTGAGCAACTTGTCTCCTCAGTCCCCAGACGTTTACAGACTGTTGTAAAGAGAAAAGGGGATGTCTCACAGTGGTAAACATGGCCTTGTCCCAACTTTTTTGAGATGTGGTGTTGTCATGAAATTTAAAATCACCTAATTTTTCTCTTTAAATGATACATTTTCTCAGTTTAAACATTTGATATGTCATCTATGTTCTATTCTGAATAAAATATGGAATTTTGAAACTTCCACATCATTGCATTCCATTTTTATTTACAATTTGTACTTTGTCCCAACTTTGTCAAAAAATGGCTTCAGCTCTCAAGTAACAGGGCGTGCAGTTAGAAGAAAATAATCAACAGTGGGGTGGGGTTATGAACTGGACTTACTGTTACCACCTCAGGTTCCTGTGTACAAGTTATTAGCTGCTGTTATACAAAAAAATCAATCAACACCTACATCTCAATCAGGATCATACCGTCGTGTAATAATGATTAAATACAGTGTCGGAGTTTGATTATAACAATTGAGAATGCACATTAATAACCAAGTCTATGAACATATTCGGATATGGAATGCAATAATTATTCGTGACGGCCTTGAATGATCCTGATCAACATTAATAATTATGTAATATTGTACTGTAATTGCGTATTAAAGACTGAAGCATGACGCTCCCTCATACATACGTGCACACACACAGAGGATGAGGACACAAAAAGAAATAAGACAAATTTCCTGTTTCCGTACGTTTTATTTTCACACAGTACATGATAGATTCTGAGGATGCTGCACAGCGCTTGGTGTACTACTGAGAATCAGTAATGAGTTAAACTTCTATCATTAACCATATATATAGATATAAAAATAGTGCTGCTAAAAAAGTATAAATTAGACCTACTGTTCAAACAAGTCATACACAATCATAAAAAAAACCTACTAAAATAAAACAAACTAAAAAGCAACCATCTGTTTCTTTTTGCACTTAGCAGAAAGGAAAAAAAAATAGTGGGTTCTGAAAATGAATACATTTGTTTTTATTTAAATATTGCAAATGTGAATATGCTGATGAGAACAATCTGATACTTCCTTGGCAGTCTAAACAAATGCGTTCTCCCCTGGATGCATACAAGCAGAAAATTAAAAACAAAACAACGAACAAACAAACAAACAAAAAAAAACGGTACCGATTTCTGAAGAATTCTATTATCAAAGTTGTGTATACAAAAGGAGGTAAGGAGCTTGGCCACTCCCACCAGAAGCAGGAGCTTAACGGCACCCTCTTGTGGCTATAGAAAAAAAAACACCAACAACACCACCACCACCAACAACAAGAATAAACATCATCCAGTTCATCTCAAATTTGTCCAAGCAACACAAACACCCATCCTTCCATGATGTCTGTACATCTTTAGAACAGAACAGCTCTACACTTTAGGACAAGACAGAGAAATGATCAGGCGTGGCCATAAACAAGGAGGTTTTTTTTTTCTTCTTTCCATAAGATCGTCGATTCTGTCATTGAATGATGACTAATTATAGAAACTAATTATCCTATTTTCCCATTTGGTTTTTAAAAATCCAGTGCATTAAAGATAGAACGATTAACTTTTTAAAATACGGAGGATGCGTTTAGAGCTAAAGCTGCTGCTCTCCGTTCAAACCGAACTGAAACAAGTTCGTCTTCTTCCAACTGTTTGCATTCAGGGATGTCGACGGTGTTACAAAGCCGGATCCCAAAAAGACGTCATAAATGGCAAAGTAGTAATACAAATCTATCCTAAACAAGCATGAGTGCGTTGGTGCACACCAATGCTGATAGAATTTTTAATAAGAGGACCTTCAACTTCCTGGCTATAAAGACTCAGTGAGAAAATTTCAACAATTAGGAACTCTAGAAAAGATCTTTAAACAGTTTAGACGGCCATTTTGTGACCAAACGGTGCCAGTTCCGTTGGTGGTCCTGGAAAACCTTCTCAGATGTTGTTGTGGCTGAGACCTAACCATGTTTTGACCAAAATTTTTCCCCCCATTGCTGTTTTGCCAATAACAAACTTTTAACCAAAATGACATTTCTTGTTTATTTAGTCTACTTTCTGACTATACCTTTGTGTCTGCCTGCAAAGAACACGTTTATTAAAACATGCTGGGAAACAGTCTGCCTGCTAAAAAAAAAAAATTAAAATAAAACAAAAACACCACACACACACACACACACACACACACACACACACACACACACACACACACACACAGAGTCTCGAAAACCTTGCTAGCTAAATAATTTCCTCACACAGTGAATTGTATGCTTTGGGTTGCTTGATCGATGTGTGTCGAAAAAACATGGCCATGCATTTCAACAATTCCGAGTGTAATCGGATACCAGCTGTTTAAATGTTGATCAGGCTCCTGCACCACAGCTGGAATGGAACCTTTAAAATCAAATTATTACTTTTAGCTTTTGGTGGTATCTAAACTTCAAAATGCGTACATCCAAAACAGAACCAAACCCTTTTCTCCTTCTCTTTTCAGAACTAATTATAAAAAAAAATTATTCTATCCACATTCACTGGCTATGAGCAATCGCGCTTTGCTGACCATACAACTAGGATATCAGCTCATATACCATGAGTAGAGAAAAACAAAATGGTGGCGCATGTTGCTGAACCAGCCGAGGATGAAATAAAAACTCTACTTGAAAACAAAACCCCAAAAATTAAGCATTTAAAAGAAACAGAAATAGCTAAAAGAATATAATCTCCCCCCCCAATCTTCTGTTTCACACTCCAGCCCAGTTGGTGGCGGTAATGCACCTTTAAGTTGGTTTGCCAATCACAAAAAAAAAAAAACCTAAAGAAGAAGAAAAAACCCCAAAAAATACAAAAGCAGCAACAAAATATGGAATAAAAGAACTTGATGGTAAGAACGCATCTTTTTTTATTTTTTAAGAATTATCATCACATTTTTCACAAAATGCTGTCATTTCGCCGGTTTGTTTCATTCTAAGCGGAAATGATTTTGTTGGACATTTTGTATAAAGTTTTTATTTATCGAATTTGCAAAAAAATCAGAATAAAAATTCTCCGTTTCTTAAAACCCAGTGAATGTGGATAGAATAAAACAGTTATTATGCTCAATCTCATCATACATGGATTATAGCCAACTCGGTGTGACGTGCCTTGTCGGCGATCAGCTCATGTACGACTTGATTTCGTGGTTAGTTAGAGATCAGAATTTTATCCTTTGCAAGGTTTTCCAGACCACCACACACAGTCAGGACAACAATTCAAAACTAACTGTTTTAATGTACGTTTTATTTATTTATTTATTTATTTACCTAAAGTAGTATCCAGTACAGTAGTTTCAGGGTTAAAGGTCTTGCTCAAGGGTCCAAACATTTGCCACAATCTACACCAAGTAACGGTTACAGTTTTCCAAAATGGTTCTACATGGATCATATATTTTAGGGTCGTGCATAAAACTTAAGGAGTTCTCCCAAAGGGGAAAAACTGAAGAACCCTTTAAGATGCTATGATTTTTTCTGAAGGGATCTCTACATGTGAATATAGCTTCACATGATTTCAAACTGGCCTTGTGTTATTTTGATCGTGAACATGCCGTGATGCCAAAAACCACACCGAATCTCCTATCTGGACTGTCCGAGATCAGGAAGTAAATTTAGTACGAGGTAAACCATTTTGTAATTGCGTAGAAGGTTCCCCATCACATTGGGCTGGGCTGTACCAGTGTTGCAAAAATGATTGCATGGTACACCTGTTTCTAAATATAAACTATTCTGTGTCCATCAAAGACAGTCTCACAGCCAAGATCATGGAAATTGTTGTGATGAACTCATGTATATGATCTTCAGCTCTATAGGTTAGACCCTGCTGTGCTCGGAAGGGGGTTGAATGCACCGACTGCGACGAGAGTGACGCATTTAGAATAAAATTTGAATATTTGATTCCTCATGCATATGTAGATTCTAACTGTGCAATATGCGGCATCTTCTATCAGTACAGACCATTAGAAATCCAGACTTTAAGAGGCATATATTAAAAACACCAAATTATTTCATCAAACAAGTGGAAGTGAGCACCCAGTGAAGAACTCTCATTTAGAAACACTGAAATACGAAATGCACATAGGATACCTGAAATCATTTTCAAGACCTGATAACTAAGAGGTCATTTGTACAGCAAGAAAAGCAAAGGAGATTAATAAACTTTTGGCTGCGCGGGGGGGTGGGGAAGAATAAGGACAATTCAGGCAGGAAAAGTGAAGGACAAAGGACAAGGACAAAGAGTCTAGCAGCCTAACTTTGGGTGGGGGGAGGGGGGGAATTGATTAGGAAAATAAAGGAAAGCAAATAAGATGATGCATACAGTGTGTCCATGTTTTGGTTTAGATGATTCAAGCATTGACAAGTTTATATCCATGTATTAGGGCTTCTCTTTTTCGCTGCTAGGTTACCAAGGGCAGTAGAAAGTTGAGGTTTGAGGTGTGTGTAGGTGATATCTGCTCGATAACGTATTGCTCCACAGCAGTCATCCACAAAAAGAACTCCTTAACTGCATGTCGGTCATCGACGTTGATCCAGGAATAGGTTTTCGCTCCAGATTAAGAGTTCTAACCAAAGACGTAAAGAAGCTACAAAGTAAACCTAGACCAGCGCCTAGATACTAAATACGTTAGTGTCTTTCATAAATAGTCAGTAGTGCTGGCTGGTGGCCTTGCTCTACCTCAGGCAAAATTGCACTTGAGGAAGACGAGTTTGTTCATTTCCTCAGCTGTGACCTCCCGCTTCTTCTTTAGGGCGAAGGTTTGCTCACAGATGCTGATGCATTCGCTGCGGACACCCATGGCGGGCACTGCCAGGAGCCACAAAGCCAACCGGGACAACTTGGGATATCTGTCCATGACGGAGCTCCAGTACTGGAAGAGATCCCCCGTGGCTTGAAAGAGCGGTTCACCCAGGTACTGGAACAGTTCCTTCCGAACCTGTGGGTCCTCAGCAGCGCAAGATGGCCTCTCTATCCCAGAATCCATGCGCCCTCGCTTGGGACCGGCTGGCCCGTCGGTCTCCCTCTCATCTCCAGAGATCCCAGATGGACCTCCACTCACTGGTTCCTTCATGCTGGCAGCCATGTCGCACACCCTGGAGATAATCTCCTCATGCTGGTATCCGGGGACTGGTCGGAGCTTGAGCTGTGGGTCCAGGATCATAGCCACTTGGTGGACTCGCTCAACCTTGAAGTTTTCCTTTAGCGCTTCCAGAAAATAGTGGCAGAGCTTGCTGCCTGCACCTGCCTCTCCAGCCTTGGAGGTAAAGAGCTTCTCCAGGCGAAGGTAGGAGGGCAGTACCTGTTGAAGAGTGGGCCAACGATCACCTCCCAGTTCCTGTGCTGCTTGGCGCAACGGTGCTAGCAGGGAGGCTAGTGTGCTGAGAAGATGCTTG
The DNA here is from genome assembly GCF_027579695.1 of Neoarius graeffei. NCBI lineage: Eukaryota > Metazoa > Chordata > Actinopteri > Siluriformes > Ariidae > Neoarius > Neoarius graeffei. The sequence continues at coordinate 5,640,265 of NC_083596.1, forward strand.
TTGAGGCCTTGTAGAAGCGGCGCTGTGCTTTTGCAGCGGCCATACACTTCACATACGGCCTCAAAGTTCTCATGAACCTTGAGCAATGCTTCAGCAGTCAAATCCCAGCAAGGTGGCGGTGGAGAGTCATCTGTGGCCTTGCTGTCTCGATTAAAGCTACTACTTCCAGCAATGTCACGGCATGTTGCCAGAAGTTCTCCAAGTTCATGCAGGCCCCGGGACTGAAGGCTACGTCGCCCAAGGACGGCCTGAATAGTGGCCGACAGAGAGCATCCAGCACACCGCAAGCTAAGACTGGACCTGCCGCAACTAGGTAACAGTGACAAACGCGGCTCTGTAACGTAGACCGTGCGAATTTCTGACATGACGAACTCCGAAAGGACATTCTGGACCCAGTGATGGACATGCTCAGGACCCTCCCTTATAGAAGCCTCTTTAATTCCTAGCACATAACGTCGAAGCCGGACTCCCTCGACCTGATACGCTGTTAGCACGTAGCAAGAATCAAGACCAATAGTCTGTGAATGGCAGGTCACAGCAATGCCTAAGGAGGAGTTTGATCCGAGCGCACACGTCACTTTCACTTTGACCTGGTTGTACATGCGGGGAAGCTGCTTCAGAGCTAAAGTGCTCATGTCTCCAAGAGCATCGCGGATGGAATAAGCACCATGACGGGAGCCTGTATCCACTAGAGTTTGGGCCAGCTTAAGGAAGTCCTTGCTGCTGAGTACACCAAGTAGACCCAAATCGGTACACATCATGCGCAGCAAGCGCTCAGCAACCTGTTGCCGTTCCTTCTCTGGAAGCAATCTGTTCTCTGGAATAAAACACAAAGAAGAGGGAACAAGTTAAAGTAAGGTTCTGTTTGGACAGATCAATGCTTGTGACAAGCCCAATGTTTATTTTTCCAGGAAAGGAGAAAAAAAAAGTAAAAGGGTTTATGTAAAGCCCTTGATGATATCTGATCCTTTCCATTCTGATTTGGCTTACATTCCTAAAACCACATCGTTGTTTCAGCAAAGGATTGTGTGTCATGTCCTAACACACATTTCATGTCCCGACACACTAGGCTTAGAGCAGTCTGCTATAGTATGGTATTTCTAGCTTTGAAGAAAATAAGAAAACAATAACACGGTTGCCAGGTGCTGTTGAAACGAACACCATAAGGCAAAACTAGTGCTTGTGGTGGCATTATTATCCCTACCAGATCAAAAAAAAAAAACTAAACCCTGTAATGCTATTACTCTTCGAATATGAGTGGATACTTTAGCTGGCATAACAAATCAGACTGACTCAATGGGCTTATTTTTTGAGGCTTGGAGAAGCTGTTTTGGGCCACGACACACCAACCCAATGCTGAATAAGTAGCACGAACCAAGTTTGACTGTGGTGTGTTCAAGAGCAACCTTTTGCAGATGTTCATCAACTTGAAATGAAGGATAAGAGGTAAAAACATACATTCCCCTGTGTGTGTGTGACAGAAATTAAGACCCAGTATTGCAGAAAACAAAGCCCAGGTCTCTACTAAGGACTATAAACCCTATGCATACAAGTACCAGTACCGATAGTGAAATACTACTTATTACAATTTGTTCCTAGTTTCTGGACAGCCCCCCCCACTGGAACCCTAGCTATGTAATAGGTGAGAGGCTGAGGGCTATGGAAACGGAGATCGGCGCCGCCCTATGCGCCACATGGCGTGGGAAGGACTTTGACTTGACAGTGCTACAGTGGTCAGCGTGCTGCTGCTTCACAGATAAAAAGTTCAATCCTAAGCTTAGGGTACTGTCTGTTCTCTGTGTCCATATGGGTGGAGTCCAGGATTTCCAGTTTCCTTCCACCTAGTCAGGCTAAATTGCCCCTAGCTGTGAATCAGCAGGTCCTTGGTGCACTATGATGAACTGATATTCTCAATTCATGCCCACTATTCCAGGAAGTGGCTCCAAACCCAGTGACCCTGACAAAGATAAAGCACTTCTTGAAGATGAACATCCAAACAAATGAAATAAGCAGGGTTCTTCAGAAAATCTGAAATAGCTGGCTAAAAAAAGTAGGAGGGGGCTCCGGAATTTGTGGTGGCAAAGCTGCCGCGGTACGCCAAAGACACGCTAGTGCTAGGGGGTTTAGGGCATGCCCCCCTAGAAAATTTTGAAATTTACATGCCTTCTAGTGGCTTCAGGTGCTTTCTCAACTATTAAATTACTAACCATTTCCCTGTAAAATATGTATGAAATTTCCCTCCAGCTGTGCGCAGGCTTGGCTTTCTCAGTTACCCTATGTAGTACGCTGCCTGGCTCTGTAACATAACTACATACACTACATCGTGGTCACATGGTCTGGCTCAGCCAATCGGAGCGCAAGAATCGACCAACCTATATGGCGTCGCTTCCGGTCATGTTAGACCAGAATCAAAGACAATTTCGTGGTGAAATAATTGGATTTGCAGCAAATTATAGGCAGCAGAGACGATATAAATCGCTCAAACACTGAAAGGCATGTTATAATTTTTTTCTGGGATCGAGTAGCCGGCGCAGACCGTCGGGGTAGGTGGAGAAAATCGCCAGCGCTTGTGGACATCTCCGATAATGGTCCGAGTTACCATTTTCATGCCACTGTAAATCTGTTTGCAGAATCTCTGCCTAGTCTTGCTAAAATAAAGCTCGCTAAATTGGTGTGCCAGAGCTTTTATATGCTGCCAGCCCCCCCCCCAAAAAAAAACAACCCATAACACCTGCCATCTGGATTTAAATATGCAAATCCATAAGCTTCTCCAATTGAATAATTAACTAATGCAATGATTAGTATGTTTCAGCTGGCAACAATTCTTTTAACCCTAACTGATGCAGTGAGTAACTTCTCCATTCTTAAGCAACCTTGTTAAAAGACGCATCTCGTGGTCATGGAAAAGACATTACTGCGTTTCAGAAGGTCAAATTATTGGAATGACTGGAACTGGGTTAAGAACTATCCAACGCACTATTAAAACCTGGAAGGATAGTGGTGAACTGCCAACTTCGTGGAAGAAAGGTGAGCACGTAACCATGTGTTAGCGGGGATACTCCGAAGAAAAGGCTTCAATTTGTTCAGGAGCATAAAGATTGGACTCTGGAGGAATGGAAAAAGGTCATGTGGTCTGATGAGTCCAGACTGACCCTATTCCTGAGTGACGGGCATGTCAGGGTAAGAAGGAAAGCGCATGAAGCGATGCACCCATTACGGCAACGTTACGGAGCAATAAAATGAAGTCAGCTGACGACCTGAAGGTACTAAAGAACCAGATTATCATCACATCAATGGATTATTTCTTCCCTGATGGCATGGGGATAAAATTAGGACTCAAATTGTGAACGAGTGGTTCAGGAAGCACAGAGTCCTGACCTTAACCCCGTGGAAAGCCTTTGGGATGCTGGAGAAGACCTTACAGTGTGGGTCAACTCTCCAGTCATCAAGACAAGATCTCGGCATAAAAATTAATACAACTCTGGATGGAAATAAATGCGACATTGCATAAGGTTATCGAAACAATGGCATGCTGGTTCAATGAAATATATTAGTGTGCAATTTTTTTTTCCCCTGGCCAAGCAGTGTATGTATATTAGTAGGTATTTCTAGTGTAAGAGTCACACTGGAAAACTAAGATCACCAGATATCAGGTTTGGTATTCAGTGATGATTTTTTTCTCTCTTATCAAAAGGTGTGGAATCTCAGACCATGGTTTGAACTTGAAAACGTCCTTCAGCATTCACTGCCGCAACAGCTGTAGGAGTGACTCGAGTGAAATAACACACTCTTATGAAATATCCCTGGACTCCCGTACATGCTCAGCCTGAACAATTTTTGGCAGCATAGTTAGGCCAGGGCTTACCATACCTTAGCTGACAGGATTTAGTTTTATAATTGGGTTGAATTGGACAATATAACGAGAACATGACGGGAGACTACCTGTGGGTGCTGCTTTGTGAAAGTGATTTATAATATAATTGGAAATTTTGATCCTCACTTTGAATTCTTTTGTTGTCATTTTTGCATAACTTTAATATAAATACATGCTAATTTTGATTCTTTTTTTTCTGACTTTATGTGAACAAAAATATGCAAATTCACCCATTTTATCAATGAAAATAGGTACATGTCAAAACACCAATGTCCTGGTCAAAAAAGCCAAGTTTAATTAAATGATTAGCTATTTTCTATACTTTTGAGGCATAAGCAATTAGAAAAATAACACTTATTAACTAGGAACAAAAATTGTATTACATATAGTGTTGTACTAAAGTATTATAAAAGATGTTAAAAGTTGATGACCAAAAGTATTGGATTTTTTTTTTAACAAAAGTACAGGAATATTCTTGACATACAGAATTTACACAGCTCAGAAAATTTTTTTGTATGAATCCAGGTCAGTGTTAATTTTGACTGGAATTTTAAACCGAGTTTTAGTCGCTTCATGAAAATTATAGTTGGTTAAAGTCACTTTTTTTCTTTTTTTGGTGTTTTAGTCAAGATTTAGTCAGCGGAGCTCAGTTTTAATTTTAGTCAAATTTCCGTCAATGTTTTAGTCATAATTTTCTCAGTTTCAGGATATGAAATGAGTTTAAATGGATGTAATGCATGGTTTTCCCCAAAGCGTTTTAGCGTATTGGGCCCGATACGCTTGCTCTGCCTGCCGATACGCTTAGTCGCTTTAGTTAAAATCCGATACGCTTAGATTTATACCGATACGTTAAATTTCCTACCCATACAGTAAGTAACTAGATACACAGGAGAGCATATAACAAATCCATTTACATATTGATTGATATTTGTGTTAAACAAGCGCTCTTTTTTTTCCCAATGTTTGCGTTGATTCTGTCAAAGTAATATGTCCGCGTGGTATGATGTAAACAAACTAATCTGTTGGCTATGCCAAGATCACGTGCTCAAACCGTCCAATAAAAATATCGAAAGAAAACGGACATCCCGGAAGTTTCCGATTCATTATAAGCGATCTCATTGGCTGCCGATGTCGTCCCGCGCCAGACGGACAAAGCCGACTGATTTTAATAAGCTAGGAGGAGACTCGCTGGACAAATTAATCCACATCAGCATGGATGACAGCGAGATGGACTACGAGAGGGCTGATCAACATTGGGCCAAGCAAAAGCCAAGGAGAATTAATCTGCTTTAAAGGAGTAGAAAACTTAATTCATTAGTTTGGGTTTGCAGAAAGATTATGCACTTATAAACACTCTCACGAAGTGAAGTTGTCCAAATGTGTCAAATACAGCATAATTTCAAATAATAATCATAAGCAGTTTTGGCAGTGTGATGTCACTGGGATCCATTTAACAAAAGAAGGCTCCGGATTATTCTTTCGTTAAAGGCTCACAGTGACATCACACCGCCGAATACGCTTATTATTATTCGCAATTATGCTACATTTGACACTTATAAACAAATTCCCTTCATGAATGTGTTTAAAAGTACATAATCTTTCTGCAAACTTAAACTGTAGAAATTAAGTTTTCTTTTCCTTTAAATATACGTTTTAATCTTAATCTAGTCCATTTAATAAAGTGCCAAAATTTAAACTTTATAATATGCAGTTGCCTTACTTTTCTTTTCAGCGTATCTTAGTTATACATATATTATGATAATTGCATCCAAAACGTTCTAAATCATTAGTTATAGTAATACAGCGACTTATTTTAAGGTGGCAGTTCTGAGGTTCAGATCCCTTTGGGATCAACAGGAGGTCATGATGATCGATTCTCTTCATTGGATTGCATAAGATGGAGCAAACCACTGTTTATATTTTCATGCACATTTTTGTTACAACACGACTTGATCATAGGTAATTAAAAGGGATCCCCGTAGATTTTCAATCAATCATAGACCTCAGTAATCTATAACAAAACAGTTTAACTTGCATGTTGAACTTTAAGGTGAAATTTCAAATGTGTTCACATTAATACTATTTAGGTCAGAAATCATTGAAACACTGGTAAAATCTATCCTATAATCATGCATCTAAAACCTCCGAGACTCTGAAAATGCACCTGAGAGCATCTCATCTCATCTCATTATCTCTAGCCGCTTTATCCTGTTCTACAGGGTCGCAGGCGAGCTGGAGCCTATCCCAGCTGACTACGGGCGAAAGGCGGGGTACACCCTGGACAAGTCGCCAGGTCATCACAGGGCTGACACATAGACAGACAACCATTCACACTCATGTTCACACCTACGCTCAATTTAGGTGGTGTTTACATCAGACCGTATCCGTCTCGTTTTCGTCGCGGATGCACTGTCCGTGCACATTAAAACGCCGGGAAACGACTCCACAGGCGGAACAACTTGAATCCGCCAGGGCCCACGTATTCAACCCAGTTCGTATCTGATCCGGTGCTGTGTAAACATTGAGGAACGAGGAAATGCAGTGCTGAGCTCTAGCTGACGTCGTCATTGGACAACGTCACTGTGACATCCACCTTCCTGATTCGCTGGCGTTGGGATCACACACACACACAGCGGCTCAGTCCCGAATCACTGCTCGTGCGCTTCACTCGCGCGCTCTGTGAGCTGCACAGGGCCGGAGTGCGCACCTTCCAGAGGGCACTCGCTGTTCTGGGCGGAGTGATTTGGAGCGCAGGAGGAAGCGCTGAGCCGCACTGAGGTTCATTTACACATTTCAACCTCCTTCAGGTGCTTAAACTCAGTGAGAACACGAACATCACAGCCAGGTGTTTTTATCTGCTGGAGAAGGTGTTCGCTTGCCATCCTTCCACTTGCAAGTGGTGAGTGACTTGCGCATGCCCGATATGCACTGGGATCATGTGACGTGCCGTCTAATTAGTCATGTGATTAGCGTATCCGTGTATTGGCGTTGCTGTGTGCACGCGAATCGTTTTAAAAACGTTAATCTGATGATCCGCTGATACGGTCTAATGTAAACACCACTTTAGAGTCACCAGTTAACCTAACCTGCACGTCTTTGGACTGTGGGGGAAACCGGAACACCCGGAGGAAACCCACGCGGACAAGGGGAGAACATGCAAACTCCACACAGAAAGGCCCTCGCCGGCCACGGGGCTCGAACCCGGACCTTCTTGCTGTGAGGCGACAGCGCTAACCACTACACCACCGTGCGCCGCCCCCTGAGAGCATCTATTTTCAAAAAACTTTCCGGGGGAGCATGCCCCCGGACCCCCCTAGTTTCACTTCGCGCCTTTGGCGCTTGCTTTCACACCATTGGCACTCAATTGTTTGTGTATTATCATGCCAGAATTTAGGGCTTTCATTTTTTTCTGGGGAAAACACTGGTAATGGATTTTTTTGGTGAAGGATACCTTGAACTTGCGTTTCACCCTCTCGGATGAGAAAGTGTTACTGACTTACCGTACTTCTTTCACATATCATATAAAACTGAACACCAAAGGTTTTTAGAAAAAGTGCAATACAATCATATTTCCTTGACAAGTCATATTTATTTTCTGGATGCATACATTGACAAGACATACTTGTACTTCTCAATAATTTTTTTTTTTAAATTAGGGCGTAAAAAAAAACACCCATCAAACATCCATTTAACAGTGTGCAAAACCTGTTTGTTTCCCAGTTTCCAATAACCCTGCTTCAAAAATAAAAAAAGCACATAAAACAGTATAAAAAAGACAAATTACAAAAAAATTGTTGAAATGGAAAATGAGTGACATTAGTGTAACATTTAGGCGCAAGTCTTTCCTTCTGTTGTCTTGATACAGTTTACTTATCTCGGTTTAGTTTCAGGAAGGCACTTCTCTCCACTTCCCTCCTTGCCCTGTCGTGACGAGCTCTCATCAGGTCCCCTGTAATACTAAACACCCGCTTGGCAAAAGCCTGTGATGCAGGCATTGCGAGTAAATCTAAGGCCAGAGGCTTCAAAGTCACATACGTCACTGAGTTCTGCGCCAACCAAAAGTCCATTCCACACTCAAAATCTGAGATCTTGAGAGATGAAAGCTCCTCTTTGTATTTCCTCATCTCCTGTTGAGCCTTGTTTGGTTTTGGCAGTTTGGAGGACGTCGACTTGGACAAAAACCTAAATCGTGGTCGCTTTGAGGAAGGCTCCTCTTCAACTTTTTTCATTGATGCAGCCCCATCATCTTTATCCAAATCATCCTTCCCCTGTGTTGTTAAAGTATAGACAAATTTTTCTGCTTCATTCAAAAGTTCCTGGATTCCATCATCTGGGTTTTCAATAAGAGCGTCTCCTGCAACTGTCGGGTCAAGAAAGCAAGCAGCAGCTGCCAGTGGAGAGAACTTGGCCTCACTGGGTAATAGAAAGCAGCCGAAGTGTTGCTCCAGGTTAACTTTCAGTTTGTTTGCCAGACTACGCAGGTCTCTGTGACAGGATTCCAGAGAGAACTGGGAGAGGTGAGTGATCAAGTCCAGTAAGACTGGTACAATCAATGACAGGGACATTGTGTCGCTCTGAAGTGTTGTTGCATGGTCAGCAAAGGGCAGCAAGAGATCTCGGACTGCACTCATCTTCACCCACTCACTTGGCAGGAGACAATGCCAACCCATCTCATTCGCAACTTGGACCATGGAATCCTTCACCTGAAGGAGGTGTGAAAGCATCTGAAATGTGCTGGACCATCCTGTCGCACTGTTTTTTATTCGAGTAAGTCCAGAGAGCTGGTGAAGTTTCTCCATTGCAACTGAAGACCTATGAAATTGTTTGACAACCGTTTTCACCTTTTCCAAGAGACGTGTAAGAGAGACGTCTTTGTGGATCATGTTGACGACCAAATGTAACGTGTGAACAAAACAGGGTGTCCGTTCCTTAATACTTCCATACCTGAGAAACAGACAGAGGACAAACAGACACACAGGACTTTATTATTTTAATGTCACATTCATATACACTAACTTTAAGTACAATACCCAATTAGCTACCCTGCCCCCCCCCCAAAGAAAAAGGGTGGGTGGGGGGGAGGGGTACTATTATAGAGTACTGTAGGCGCTTTTGGACCAAACAGTTCTCGGGACTTGTTGAGGAAATACCCACTGGGAGCTCCTCCAAGAACTATATACCTCCAAGGGGGAGCAGGAAGATTGAAGTGACGCAAGCCAGCTTGCTAACGTGATGTTAGCAGGAAACTGAGAAGCCATGGCCTAATGGTTAGAGAAGTAGCTTTGGGACCAAAAAGTCACTGGTTCAAATCCCTGGACCAGTAGGAATGGCTGAAGCCATTGGCTTGAGCAAGGCACCTAACCCCCAACTGCTCCCGAGGCTGCTCTGGGTGTGCTGTATGTCACTCTGGATAAGAGCATCCACTAAACAACTGTAAATGCTAGCAGAGATTTTTATATTTCGCTTTGACACGTAAAAATCATGTTGCATTTCCTCTGTTGCACTGATGCTCAATAAAGCCTGGAGGTCCATTTGTCCACTTTTTTCCCTCCATTTCTTAACGTTAAGCACTGTTGTTTACACACCGTGAGCTGGCCTGGTGGTTTAGTGCGTCTGCCTCTACTCGCAGTTGGGCCATACCAAAGACCATCATAAAAATGGTACCTACTGCCATTTGGCAAGGCACACGGCAATACAGATGCGAGTAGGAAGTCAAACTCTCCCAGTTACCAGAGGCCCAGCCCCCCCGCTGTAACCCTAGCTGTATAGGCAACAGGCCGAGGGCTATAGAAGTGGAGATCGGCACCGCCCAATGCGTCTTAAGGGCCTGGTTAGTACTGGGACGGGAGACTGCCTGAGAAGACCAGGTCTACCCCTTTTCCACCAAATCAGTTCCAGGGCTGGTTCGGGGCCGGTGCTGGTTCACAACTCGTTCAACTTGCGAGCCAGCTGAAAACCAGTTTGCTTTTCCATAGCTCGTGGTGCTAAGGGAAGCCACGTCATTACGTCGCTGTATACGTCAGTTATGTCGCTGTATACATCATTATGTCGCTACGTTTGCATAAACCTTGGCGCGAATATCGAAGCAAAAACAACACTGAAGAAGCAGCAGCAACAACAACAACAACAATAATAATAATGGATGACTTCGCATTTGTACAGCTGCTGCTTCTCGGCGCTTAAAAATGGCGACCTTTTGCGGTCTTGTTATTGTTGTTGGTCTTAACAACTCTGCCCCCCCGCTGACGTAAGCGGTTCTTTCCTCTGGCCCAGCAGAGAGTTGGTGCTAGCCTGGAACCGGTTTTTCTGGCTCCAGAGCCAGTTCTTTGTCAGTGGAAACAGAAAACCCGGTTCCAAACTAAGCACTGGCCCCGAACCAGCCCTGGAACTGATTTGGTGGAAAAGGGGCAGTCTTGGCACGGGAAGGACTTTGACTTTTGTTTACATGGATTTTTAAAAATGGCAGCTGCCAGTGTTGCACTGGCTTATGTTCAACCGATCAACATACACTTGCATCACTCATGGTTCCTCTTGTGCTGGGAGAGTACCTGCTCAGAGCGAACTCGGTACTAAAAAGAACCACATTCTAAGAACTATGATTGTCCTCAGTTCCTGTAGTGCAGACACACAAAAAAGGGAGAACTTCCTCCAACAAGTCGAAGAACCATGGAAAAAGTTCCTCTGCTCCAAAAGCGCCTTATATGTACAGGATAAATGCATGGGTTGTTTTATTTATTTCCTGTTTTTTTGTTGTGTGTGTGTCCCCCTGAAAAACACACGTCCGTTCACGGGACAATACAATAAAGTTAACTGAATGAAAGCCATGGTATCTTTTACAGTTGTTACTTATGGCACAACTGTGGTTCCACAACAAAACAAGGGTTTAAAATCAACCATTTGCTTCAATTATTCATATTTGTTAGTTATCGCCGCCAACTGTGTTGGAGGAGGTTATGTTTTCGGCTCCGTTTGTTTGTCTGGTCCTAACATAGCTCAAAAAGCAGTGAATGGATTTGGATGAAACTTGGTGTGAAGGTGGGTCATGGGCCAAGGAACAATCGATTAGATTTTGATCCAAATCTGAGTATGTATGCATGCCAACCCAGGATCCTTACACGTATGCAGATCCAGGACTTTTATTTTCATCTGTTCCCAACATCACTCAAAAAGTAGTTAACGGATTTTGATGAAATTTGGTGGAAAGGTGAGCCATGGGCCAAGGAACAACTGATTAGATTCTGATCCAAATCCGGATATGTATGCCAATCCAGGATCCTGATATGTATGTGGATCCAGGATTTTTTTTTCTTTTCCCAACATCACTCAAAAAGTAGTTAACGGATTTTGATGAAATTTGGAGGAAAGGTGAGCCATGGGTCAAGGAACAATTGATTAGGTTTTGATGCAAATCCGAACATGTGGCTTGGCGGAGGTATACACTCTACCGAGTGCTCTTCTAGTTTGAAATTTAAGAACTCTATAACGGACTTACCTCGTCTCCTCATCCTCATCTTCTCCTTCCATCCTCTCATCCTCTTCTGAATCTGCAGAACCGGGTTCTTCTTCCTCTGATCGGAATTCAGCAACCATGTTGCTCCCGTTATCGGTGATAACTGTAAGAATCTTGTTTTCTGGTATCCCCCATACTTCAGTGCACTGGTCAACACAAGCTTTGACAGAATCGGCAGTATGTGGACGGGAGATCCGTTCGAGACCCAATAATGTGTGTTCGGGTTGGTTCTGCACCGTGCAAAAGTAACATGCGCTTATAGCAAGGAAGGACGCACCAAGTCCCTTGTTTGTCCACATGTCAAGGCCAATCGTGATTTTCCGTGCTGTGGCTAGTCGGTCTTTAAATTTCTTTCTTTCATCCTGATAAATGCTCTCAATGAGGTTGCTGATTTTGGTTTTCTGGGGTATGGCCAGATTCCTGTCAACAACCTCCATCATTTTAATGAAGTCCTCGTCCTCCACTGTCCGGGCCGGCAGACCGGTACGACCGATCCACAACGCTAGAGCTCTCTCTTTAATCTGTTGTTCTTTTGCATCTGGATGGTACTTTGATTCCAAAGAGTGCACATTTGAAATGGTTATCTGCTGTTCTTCCTTTTCACCGCCTGTTTTCTGCTGTGTAGCTCTAGTCTCTGGAATCTGAAGAATTTGAAATAAAAAAAAAAAAGTTATATTTGTACAGCTTACTGGATTACTTTATAATTCATCAATGTCATGCGTTACAGCAATCGCGGTAGGCTAAAAAAAAACCCCAAGACTTTCATTCTCACTTAAAGGTTAAGAGAACAGATTCGTCAATTATGTTTGAATCCTTGACTTGCAAGTGACGTCAAAGAAAAATAGAAACCCAGATGTCAGCCATGTTGGTGGAGATACAAATGCGGGGTCAAGCGACATTCCATACAAAACAGTCACTCGTGCGCAACACTTTGTTTTTCCACTGCTTTAAAGGAACAGTCCACCGTACTTCCATAATGAAATATGCTCTTATCTGAATTGAGACGAGCTGCTCCGTACCTCTCCGAGCTTTGCACGACCTCCCAGTCAGTCAGACGCAGTCAGACGCGCTGTCACTCCTGTTAGCAATGTAGCTAGGCTCAGTATGGCCAATGGTATTTTTTGGGGCTGTAGTTAGATGCGACCAAACTCTTCCGCGTTTTTCCTGTTTACATAGGTTTATATGACCAGTGATATGAAACAAGTTCAGTTACACAAATTGAAACGTAGCGATTTTCTATGCTATGGAAAGTCCGCACTATAATGACAGGCGTACTAACACCTTCTGCGCGCTTCGGCAGCGCATTGATATCTGAGCTCCGTATCAATGCCAATCAACCCTATCTACATTGCTAACAGGAGTGACAGCGCGTCTGACTGACTGGGAGGTCGCGCAAAGCTCGGAGAGGTACGGAGCAGCTCATCTCAATTCAGATAAGAGCATATTTCATTATGGAAGTACGGTGGACTGTTCCTTTAAGCGTTCTTTTAGCTCTGCCATATCTTTGTGCTGTATAAGGCTGTGGTCACAACAGTACTCATGACCGTGGCACGTTCCGATTTTTTAGAATTCCGTCCGCAATTTGGAAAGAGGGCGAGGAAACGCTGAGTACGGAGAGGAGACGAGCACGGCTGAATAACATCGGCAGGGCTGATCTAACAGAGGCGAAAACCAAAACAGCTCGTGTTTGCAGTGATCATTTTATCTCGGGTGAGATTCAAAAGCTTTCTCAATAAGGCCATCCTTAAAAAAAAAAAATCCGTTTCCTGTCCACCGGGTGAGCAAAAAAATTTTCAGTCGGGAGAGAGGGATTTATATATATATATATATATATATATATATATATATATATATATATATATATATGGATGGATAAGAAATCGCAATGCTGTGTTTGCTTTTTCTTTCAGTACTTTTTTATTACAGACACATTTAATAAAATGACAGTTTAATCAACTGAAACTTGTACAAAAACTAAGTTAGCATTTTAAATGCTGACTGCAACATTTGCAAAACTTAAAATGTCCGACACACGGACTTTTTGTAGTTCTAAATCGAGCGTTAGGCCTAGTTCGGATGAAATTACACTATTAAAATGATCACTGAATGATTTGTTTTTCTGAATCTTTACTATTTTGTTGTTCGCTAGAATACCATTTTGCGATTTCACACTTAAGCAAATGTTTGAAAACTCCGGATCTCCTTCCTTCATGGTGGCTGCCATTTTTTTGTACCGCACAGCGCATGCGCAGAGCTGATTCAGTTCTATATTCTGCGCGGAATGCAGGGCTTTCCACAAGCGCCGGCTGCCGGCCATACAGCCGACTAAAATTAAATGTTTATCTAACGGACTGACAATAATGTCAAACTGAACCGCACTCATTTAAGTTGTGATTCGCGCTGTTTGTACCGATAATAACCACAAATTCCCCGCCGACTTCGTTGATCGAGGGAGAGTAACTCATTCGCGGCCCCGACATGCAGTGTGTGTGTGTGTGTGTGCGTGCGCACTCGGTGGAGGCAGTAGTGTGTCAGAGGGAACAGAAGCAGAGATAACGCTTATTTTGTCTCCGGTAAACCAGTCTTCTCTCGTTCAGTTACGTGCTGGCATCAAAAGACGCCGTTGGTTGTAAATGAACCCAAACTGAGTGGTTGGAGTGTATTTTCATACACAAATGGAGAAATGTTGGCTGAGTGTGTAATTGTGCAGCCCCACTGCAGACCGTTGTCGTTGTTAATTCATAGCATGCTCAGCTGCGTGAATGTGTCATGCACCGAAAATAAGAGATTTACAAGCCAGGAACGCCTCATGATGCAATACGCAAGAAAAGAAAGAAGATTTACTGCCATTTTACTTTGTATTTGAGTAAAGTGAATAAATAAATGGTCTGTGGAAAATACATGTAATCCTGGGAACTGCATGCACAGGAGTTTATTTTGTGTTTACTCCCCCCCCGGCTGCTGCTTATTTGTCATGGCTGGCTAGTATGAGCCTTAGTGGAAAGCCCTGGGAATGCGTAAATGTCAAGTTCGAGTTTAGATTTACGAACCCGAAAAAAATGTCGAAAAACCGGCGTTAAAAAAAAAATTTTCAACCGCACAAACGGCACTCACCCGGCCGGTGGACCGGAAACAGAACATTTTTTAATAATGGCCTAATATCATGCAAGAATTTTATTTCGTGTTGCTATAAAATGAGCGTTCTTTTGTCGTGGTTCACTCGGTCGTTGTTGTAATTTTAACACGCGTGTTACCGTTTCGCTTCTAGAAGCGTCAGCAGAATTATACGACAGAAACAACCCAGACTGGGCGCCAACTCGGAACAAAAATGTTTCGTCCAAGGTCGGACTTGATTCTTCGGCAGCCAAACCAGATAGAACGCGATATCTGGGTACTCGATGGTCGGTAGAAGCGTCGTATCTTCAGAAAAGTCAGACTTTTTTAAATAATATGGGTCAAAACTCGCACGCATCTATCTTCTCTTTGTATCGAATCTTCGCTCGACTGTTCAAATCGTGGCAACACTGAGAAAATTCAGCATTGTTTACAGACGCTTTCAGCGGCTGCCATCCTGTTTGCTTTGTATATCCACCATCATGGCGGACGCTCATGACGTAGCACATTTTGATCATGTGGTTGCAAGTCATCTATAGTGTGGCATATTTGTGCTGCACTGCGCCTGAAGGGGTGGCTGGTTGGTTCGCGGCCCTATATGCAAGTTAGCTGCAAGAACACTCAAGCAAAAAAAAAAAATTCTTAGCTAGCTAGCTATCTAGCCATCTAGCTAACAGACCAATTTCCTTGGATATTACTAATCAGACAGTGTTCCTACTGCGCTAATGTCTTCCTTGCTGAAAGAGGTGTGTGGGCTAAGATGATGAGCTAATTGCAAACACACCCTGAATCCACAAAGAACTTCCAACTACAGTACATCATTAACGTTAAAACAAATGGAAATAAACGACTCTGGTAAGAGCAGTGGCTGGTGTCGACTGTAACTAGCTCGTGAAAACTGGCTAAACAGAGTGATGACGTCAGCACCGCTCCGAGATGAGTGCCACCACATCCAAAATGAGAACAGCACGACACGTAATGTTAACGCTACGTTTTCCTCAACCAACATACAGAACTGGTATTTACCTTGGCAGACACTGTGGGATGGCGCGTCTTCAGGTGTCTTTTCAAATTGGTCGTGTTTTTTCCGGCCAGCTTATATCCACACGGCACTCCGTCCTCATCGGGAACGATACACTGAGTCTTTCTTTCCGTTTGATTATAACAGAAGTGTGTCCACAGATCTTCTCTCCTTTTTCTTCCAAACTGACTCTCGCAGGCCGCTGGTGAAGTTGAGGAACTCATCATTAGGTTCTGACAGGGTTAGCTCGGTCACATTAGTTGGAAGCTGGCGTTTCCGTGGTGCGTTTGTGTGGACGAGCACCGAGCGGGAAAACGATGAGAAAGATGCATGGAGGCGGGGAGAATTTCGACTTGGAATCGCAGAACTTATTTATGGAAATGATTGGCTATTGACAAGGAAAACAACCAATACTTTGAGGTGGCTACTATGATCTATGGTTTTATATATGTTTTTTTTTTTTTTAATAAACCGTGCTCTAGGTTGTCCGCATGAACAGAACCAGCTAGTTCATCTCGTCGTTATTCGTCAGGGCATAATGACGAGAACTCTCACCGTAATTATCATCATCAAATGTTTTTCCATTTACATTGCTGTTACAATTTAGTCATGAAATAAAAGATCTTCAATGAATACTTAAAGTTAACACTGATTCAAGGTGATTTGAAATGTTTTTAAAAAAAAAAAAACCCACCACCTTTGGTATCCATTGTTGTCTGGCATGCAGATTTTTGTGTAGAAAGTGTGTTAAAAACCGCCTCAAAACGATTATCCATAAGTGAGGACACTGTGTGTTAATTTCAGGGCTTTGAACCAGAATTTTTTTTCCTATTGGTTCGTTCCGAACAGAAACGGAATTTTAACGTTTCCGGTTTTGGGTTCCACCATTAAATAGACATTCCCAAACTGGTTAGAACAAAAAAATTTCGTTCCCGGAACGGTTAATTACGTTCCCTGTCAGCTGTTTAACAAATGGCTATAAAATTATGTCTCTGTCTCATCCAGCTTAAGCCAAATGTAGGCTAATTCTATTACAACCTTCATTAAATAAGACAAGAAATAATTCAAAACAATTATTATTTCAAATGTTGGCAATTTGGATTCTCAGTATGTCTTCCCATCTACACAAACAGAAAACGTGCCAAAAATGAAAGAGAATTCGTTTAGTGTGTTACCAAAGGCTAGTCAGGCCCTATGCATTGATAGGCTAACAGAGGTTAACGTCATTTAATGTTCGCGAGCCTCTCATTAACGTGGACAAATATATTGATATCGTGTTTGAAACTGACGTTTTTGAATAACGACAGACTGCAATATTTACCTCTTATTTAAGATGTGGAGACGTGATAGTTGTCCACCCTCCCGCTCTCTCCATTCAGTCAGCGAACGTCACACAGGAAGTGAACCCCAGCGGGTCATAGAAACTTGCGCAGGAGAAGAATGACTTTTTTATTTGTAGGCTACGGAAACTTTGAGGAACGAAATAAAAACCGGTATTAACCGGTTACCATCATTTTTAATAAGCGTTTCTGTTCCGGAACATAAAAAATAATAAAATTTCTGGTTTCGTTTCTGTTCCATGTGAAATAGAAAAAGTTCCCGGTTTTCGTTTTCGTTCCTTGAACCGGTTCAAAGCCCTGGTTAATTTACATGCAGAAATTTTAGAGGAAAAGGTTGAAAAATTACACAACAACCACCACCCATCCATAGCCGGGTACAGGGTGAGCGGTTTATAGAGTGATGTTTACTTTAGATATTATTGGGTATTAAACAGAGATGGATGAGAGAATGATGATGATGATGATGATGGAGGATTTGTACTCACGGTATGAAGATGGGACGTGGTTCCTCTGAGCAGGCTGAGGCGATTTCCACGTCTGCTCCTGAGAAGGTGCAGGGGCTTGGCATGCTTTAGCCGTGTCCTCTTTAGTGTGATTCTCATTATCCGCTGCAACATCACAAATACTCCACATTAACAACCCTACGGCCATTTTTACCCTTTTCCACTCCCCCCCACAGGTTTGGCTGGTACAGTCTGAAACGCGTCTCGCACCCACATGAGAATCGTGTATTCGAGCAATTCCAGCGTTATGGACGTGACACTTGAACTCAAAATGGCAACAAATGACCCAGTGCATGTTTTATTGTCTCCCAGTATTTAAACAGGTGTTGCATATTTTAAGGCTGTACCATACTGGAGAAGTGATAGAACAAGAACAATTCCCATAGTACATCTAGGGCATGCCAGGAAACGCCAATAAAAGATGCGTTATGGATGTGACAGAAAAAGTATCACTTTTCTTGGGTGACTGTACATTTTTATCAAACTCTGTGAAATTGTAAACCTAATGTCGAAATGGAGATATCCATTTGATAGAGGGGTCCAAGGTGAATATTAAAAAATCTTTGTTTAAAATATTTTGTACTTCATGCAGAGTTTCGGAAGGAAAAGTCAGCGTTATGGATGTGACGAAATTCCGTTATGGATGTGACGCGTCTGAAATAGACATGGCATATGTTTAGAAAATCAGCAATTTAACCACCATAACCCTTTGAAAAACTCTCTAAATATCAGCTAAAACTATCAAAGTTCTTAAATAATATTTAGGATGGCTATTGTTTTGCTGTTTTGTGGATTTTAGCATACATTTCTGTGGCTTGTGGCAATAATATAGAATTGTACATGATCAAAGTTGATTTTAGCTTGGGTTTTACATTATAAGAAAGAAAGACTGACAGTGACATTAGGTTGGTTACAAACTGGTTCAACTTATTCACATCTGTAAAATACAGGCCTAGGTGAGATCTCTGGGAGTGGTTTTGATGTATTACATGTTGCTTTATTTTTGCATGGTGAGGTTGACATTTACATGGAATTGCCCATTCAGTATTTTTGTCACGTTGACAGACTCCAGTTAGTTGAGCATTACAAAACACTGGATTTATTATTAATACTTAAAATTGCTATTAAAGGTGCAGTACGAGATTTTGGAATAACCGTTCCCGCAAGCCATATTTTGAAAAGAAACACGCCCGCCCTCGCCATGCTCCCACCCCCCGCGTCTCCACCCCTCCTCCCCCTTATAAAGCCTGAGAAAATCAGCCTTTATAATGGGCGTCTATTGCGTTACACACCAGTGTAGCTCGTTAAAGTGCCATTCCACCATTGGATGTATTCTTTGGCATAAAATACAATATATTTTGACAACATATATAAATGGTATCACTAGATAGAGAAATCTTTTAGCTTCAAAATGATATATCAAACATAATTTTTTGACAACGACAAGTATATTAATTTTGTGACCAAAGTCACCTACCCTTTTAATTTCCATGCGTGATGTCATCGGCAGGTTCCCCTTCTTGTGTACCACGTGACGTGTGACGTGGCACATATTATCAGCAATGGCGGATAGAACGCGATAAAAATAATACCAAAAATCTAGCTAATACCAATAAATCTAGCTAACTGAAAGATTAACTCAAAATTTTTCGCAGTTTTTTTGGCCCCCATATACGAGGAGAAATGACTCTCTCACTTTGGGGGTTTCCTGGTCTAAAAATAGACCGACACGTGGTACACAAGAAGGGGAACCTGCCGATGACATCACGTTTCACTACCGCGCGGAAATTAAAAGGGTAGGTGACTTTGGTCACAAAATTAATATACTTGTCATTGTCAAAAAATTATGTTTGATATATCATTTTGAAGCTAAAAGATTTCTCTGTCTAGTCATGTTGTCATAAAATATATTGTATTTTATGCCAAAGAATACATCCAATGGTGCAATGGCACTTTAAGTTAGAGCAGGGGTGGGCAATTATTTTTTCCATGGGGCCACATGAGAAACAGGAAATTTTGTGGAGGGCCGGACCAAAGGGCTGAACTAAATTCTGCATAATATTAATTGTATTTCTTTATATAAAGCAATAAATATCATTGTTTTTACAAGCTGCTAAGACTGGTAAGAGTCTGGAAAAAACGAGGTTGCCTTACAAAAAATGTCATTTATTCAATCAAATTTCCCAAAACAATGGTTAACAAAATGTGAATGTTTGTACCATTTTTTCAGTCACATTCACCCCAAAACACAATAAAGACATCACAATATTGTCTCTCTACTCCAAATATCAAGCAAGATGCATCATATTATAATAATGATGCCCACATTTGTAGTCTAATCACCTCATTTGGTGTTTTTCATTTGGTAATGCCGACTCAAATCGTAGTCTTTGAACACGGCAATCTGCTCTCCGCAAACTAAACACACGGCTTTATCTCTGACGTCAGTAAATAAATACTTCGCAGTCCATGTTTTGTTGAAAGCCCTGCATTCGGCATCTACCTTTCTTCTTTTTGCGGACATTTTGGGGGATAAAGTCTTCTTGTGACCTGCTCGCAACAACAATTCGGTGTAGGTATCAGATCTACAGATCGGCTCGGGCTCCGGCGCCTGCTGGTGACGTCACACGATGTGATTGGCTGGACCGTTTGAAGGATGACGTACAAGTTTGTGGTTGGTCTGGACAAATTACGGAAGTAGTTATCGCGGGATTAGGTTTCGTGGGATTTCATGTCATGTTCATGTCGCGCGCATTGCGTTTTTGTTGAACACAACTTCAAAATAAAAGCAATGCACGTTCAGTCCATGCATGAGGTAAAATTAGAAAATACGTTTATTTTGTAATTTCTAATTAACCTTACACGGGCCGGTCAGAATGAACCGAAGGGCCGGATGCGGCCCGCGGGCCGGAAAATGCCCAGGTCTGAGTTAGAGTGTAGACAGCTTGAAAAAATAGCTCAAACTTTCTCATTTAAACTGTGTTTTCAGCCCCAATTTTCACTCCACACACACAATTTTCTCAAAAGTAGTAGTCACACTTGTCCTGGTTCACACAATGTGTCTACCTACACGATAGGACTTGCAGTTTTTGAATGAGAAGCCTGAAAGTAAGGAGAGGACAGGCGCGCTGCCTCATGGACTCCCATTATAAACTTGGCAGAAAAGTCACTCGTTTTCAACTCGCTCTAGTGACCTCATTTTTTACACTACAGACAAAAAAAAATTACATCAGTGTGTTCAAGAGAGCCTTGTGGTGCTCACTGTGAAAGAATTTTGTGAATATCTCCTTCCGTTTTCGTGTAAATCCCCGTTGTTTGGAGGGAGCGCTCTGAGAAAATCCTGCGCTTTCTGTGTGACACTCTGCTCGCAGCGCGCGGGTTGGGGGAGGGGCTGCTCGCTCTCTCTCTCTCACACACACACACACACACACACACAGAAGGGAGGGGCTGCTCGCGGGCTTCAGTCTGATTGACGTGTCAGTATCCAATCATTTTGAGGTGGTATCTCGATAGGATTTGATGGCGTTTTTCCTTTATTTTACACTGTAGACTGGATTAAAATATTTCGTTTTTGGGTCAAACCTTCTATTGTACTGCTTGCAACATGGGTGTGAGGAGCTTTTCAAGCAATATGGTAAAAAACACTCCTGAAAAAAATCTCGTACTCCACCTTTAATGCCAATAAATAATGCAGGTTTTATCCTGAAAGTGTGTTCTGGCACTCCATCTACAATAAAAAGCGCAATTTGTGAAAACGCATTCTACGCTTTGTCGTCACTTTATTCCAGTGTCAAGTTTTTTTTTTAAAGATATTTTTTTGGGCTTTTTTTCACCTTTTTTTTTTTTTTATTATTGGATAGGACAGTGTAGAGACAGGAAATGAGCAGGAGAGAGAGAGACGGGGAGGGATCGGGAAATGACCTCGGGCCGGAATCGAACCCGGGTCCCCGGATTTATGGTATGGCGCCTTATCCACCTGAGCCACGACACCCCCCGCGTCAAGTTTTAGTTTTCAATCTCAGCACAAAGTATTCTAAAAATTCAGAAAGTGAAAATAATTCGAGTCTTGAAATAAACACAGATTTCTAAATACTTGCTAGATGATGATGATGATGTTAGGGGAAGCCATGGCCTAATGGTTAGAGAAACAGTTTTGGGACCAAAAGGTTGTTGGTTCAATTTCCTGGACTAGCAGGATTGTCTCAAGTACCCTTGAGCAAGGCACCTAACCCCCAACTGCTCTGGCAAGAGTGGTGGCGTACCTTGTGTCCGATTAGCCAAAGAAAAACTGATGCTGTGATTATCAGCTCGGGCGCTGAACCCGACAAACCTTATTTTAAATAAAAGATTTTTGCATCATAATTGGCTTCGGCATTATTATTATTAATCAGTGAGATTATTAAACGACCGAGTGAATCGGTTTGTAAACTATTTCTAATAATTATTTTAACACACACACACAAAAAAAAAGTTCAAAATGTGAAATTGTATTTAGATCACCACTAAATATTAGAGATCACTTTCAGCCAGTGCACACAATAACAAACCGAGCAAAGCTTTCCATTTCTGCATAAACGTGTAATAATCTGATAGGCCAGGCACCTTAACCCAGCAAGGTGATTGGCTCTTTTTACTAGAAGGGGTGGGACTTATGTAATACAGCTGCCATGTTGAGTGCTACTCGCTGCCATGTTCATATTTATTTCACTCAGTCGCCGGTCTCTAGTTAAACCGAGCTTCAAGTTCAGCTTTTAATAATTAATATTTGTTTTGTTCATATTCATGGGTTTTTTTAAAGGCATTTTTTTAAATTAGCTTTGCCAGATAAATGTCATGCAGCGTAACCGCAACAGCCTTGACAGACCAATTACTGCAGGTCCGTAATCTATCTAAGAAAAAATAATAAAATCAATAGCAGCAGGTTAAAGGAAATGTGAGGCTACGCGAAGTATTGCATTTGAGGCAAACAGTCTTAAAGGTTCTCGGGTTTTCAGGGTCGTAAATAGCTTGCAATGATCTAAAATAGTAATGGACCATAACAGCTTTGAATGAGCTCAAATTAACTATAGTAAGGTTCAGTTCATCAGATCGCATGTTCCAGATTCTGATGGTTCTTACAGTTGGTAGGTTGAGGACTTGCACTGAGGTGTTACATACTTAATGAGATTCGAGTTACTGGTAGACCTGGTTTGTCGAGCAGGACAGGAGATGCGAGGAATGGAAGACTGATTTACTGTTACCAAGCCATTAACTACTTAAGAATGAATGAATGAATGAATGAATGAATACACACGTATATACACGTAACCCCCGCTGGCAACTCTGCCATAACTCTGGTAAAACGTGACTGAACTGAACAAAATTGCAATATGCGCATTACCAATATATAACAAAGAATCCTGCCAAGTTTCTTGAAATTCCTCCAAAAATTTGAGAGAGGAGTTGATTTCAGAAGGTGAGTACCCTTCCTGGGACGGACAGACAAAGATCACCACGACATGATCCCCCTTCGGGCCTTTCAGACAGCGGGGGATAATGAAAATTGTGAGGGAAGTTGATTTCAGAAAGCAAGCACACTTTGATGAAAGTGCCAAAGTACAAGTCTGTTAATAATCAAGGGCATAACTCTGGGAAAATTTGTTCAAATTAAACGAAATTTCAATCTGCGTATAACTGTCATATAACAAAGCCTTCTGCCAAATTTGGTGAAATTCCTCCATAAATTGTGAGAGGAGTTGATTTCAGAAGAACGTACACCCTCGTGAAATTGCCAAAGTCATTTAATCAAGGGTCAAAACTCTGAGAAAATTTTCACAAATGAAATTAAATTGCAATCTGCGTATTACCGTCATATCACAAGGCCGTTTGCCAAGCTTCGAGAAATTCGTCCAAAAATTGTGAGAGGAGGTGATGTCAGAAAGCGAGCACACCTTCATGAAATTGTGAAAGGTTGTTAATCAATGCGCCACAATTCTGGGACCACGCAACCAAATTGAACAAAATAACAATATGCGTACTACCAACATATAACAAGGCCTTTTGCCGTGTTTGGTGAAATTCCTCCAAAAATTGTGAGAGGAGTTGATTTCAGAAGGAAAACACGCTCTCATGAAATTGTCAAAGCATAATTTTGTTAATCAAGGGCTGTAACTCTGGGAAAATGTGACCCAATTTAATGAAATTACAATATGCGTATTACCGACATATAACAAAGGGTGTTCACACGGCACATATTTGCATCGATGCTGCACCGATGTATTTTGTTGCGATATATCTTACACCGGTGTAAATTTTGTGGAGCGTTCACACGTCACAAACCTGCTTACTAGAGAGAAGCGTGTTAGCACCGGTGCAGCCCCACTTGCGTTCACACGGCAGTTTTTGCGACCGTGCTATACGATAGTAATAATGCGGAAATGAAATATGCGCATGCGTGAAAATGTACTTCCTTTTCCTGGTTATCATGGCATCACCAAGTGCCAGGAAAACAACGTGGATGAAGACACCAGTGTTGCCAGATACTGCTGACATTTTCCAGCCCAAAATATGTTCAAATCCGCCAAAATGCACTTAAAACCGCCCAATCTGGCAACACTGGAAGACACGCAGTTCTGTTGTTGTTGATATTCGCCATTTTGGAAGCGCAAAATACCAGGATGCAAATTATGCAATGCCCGTATGTAATCAACTCTCCTCACGCGTAGTGAGTCTACCCCTGTAGCGTTCAGACGTCCCATTTTATATCGGTGCTGCCCCGCAAACTAGTGTTTACTCCGGAGTCAATTTCTTAAACCACCTCCCGAGCAGGGATATGGCCCTTTTCCACTACCCTTTTTCAGCTCACTTCAGCCCGACACGGCTCGCGTTTCGACTACCAAAAACCAGCACGACTCAGCTCGCTTCAGCCCTGCTTTGCCCCTAAAACTCGCACTGTTTTGGAGTGGGGCTGAAGCGAGCCAAACCGTGCCGAGTGAGGTTGGGGGCGTGAGCAGACACTCCCCTGTGCACTGATTGGTGAGGAGGAGTGTCCTCACATGCCCACACACGCCCCGCGAGCGCGCTGGGATCTGTAAACACCACAAACCCGGAAGAATAATAATTACGAATTACGAGAATTTCTGAAGCCTTATGCGCCTCGCCTCATCTATACGCTCTTGCCAGTATCTGTTGGCGTTGTCGGTGACAACAAGCCACAGCACCAAGACCAGCAACACTAACGACTCCATGTCCTCCATGTTTATTGTTTACTATCCGGGTCGTGAGACTACCGCTTAAAAGCTCACTGAATCAGTGACATACAGAGCATCGTGGACGAGTTCGCGGAGCGCAAGGCTCGTCGTATGCCCTTCAAATAATGCGCGCAGTAGGCTATTGATGTTTTATTATGAGCCATGTACAGTATGTCGCCTAATGTTTTTTTTGTTTCTGAGTTACATGTTCGTTTGAAGGACTTAATGTACAAAATAACATAGTTGCACCCCGGAGTGTTGAAATTGGTAAACACAGTGCATTCAGTGAGGTTTGCACCGCCCTCCTTTTATTTCTGACTCTTCCTGTCACCGTTGCAACCTCTGAGCGCTCATTCGTATGCCCTTCAAATAATGTGCGCAGTATAGGCTATTGATGTTTTATTATGAGCCATGTACAGTATCCTAATGTTTTTTGTTTCTGAGTTACATGTTCGTTTGAAGGACTTGATGTACTAAATAACATAGTTGCACCCGGTAGTGTTGAAATTGGTAAACACCGCAGTTGTGGACATTTTGTAGCCTAAAATGATGTTATGATAAGCTTTAATAAAGGGCCTGGTCATTTGCCCCGCCCCCGGCCCGGCTCTGACTTGTTCCGCCACTGTCACTGATGTCACTGTTTGCGCTGCTTAACGACATCACGTGACGTCCACCCACTTTCGCTAACTCCACCCAATGTGTCCACCCACTTCCAGCCAGCATGGTTCAGCGCGGTTGTAGTCGAAATGCAACTCCAACAGCCCCGCTCAGCTCGACTCAGCCCAACTCAGCACGGCACGGCTCAGCCGCGTTTGTAGTGGAAAAGCGGCATTAGATTTGCACCGGTTTAAGCAGCTTTCAGGGGCTACACCGGTATAACTTTGTACCGTGTGAACGCTCTACCGGGGCAGCCCCGGTGCTACACCGGAGTAAAAGTTGCCGTGTGAACACCCCTATAGAATCCTGCCAAGTTTTGTGAAATTGTGAGAGGAGTTGATTTCAGAAGGTGAGCACCCTTCCCGGAACGGACAGACAGAAATCGCCATGACATAATCATCCTTTGGGCCTTTGGGGGATTTAAAAAACAAAAACAAACAAACAAACAAAATATATAATAAAACCTCATGCCAGGAGGAAATTGGTAATAAATTACGTAACTGTAACCTAGAAAAGTAGCCGACATTGCACTGAAAGGACAGGTTAAGAATATATTTCGTTGCATGTCTTTGCGTTCTTTTTAGTCGAGTAATAAGCTCTCTCTGACTTGTGTATACGAAATGAGAGTACACCAAAGCGATATTAATAATTTTCCTTACAGCAATACTTCGAATGCATTGCGTATTGTGTGTACTGATGTTCTGTAACTCACTCCCCCGCACGTATATCTCACATCACGTGACACTTTAATCGCACACATCGACTCCGCAACCAATTTACAGGTTTCATACGAACAGGAAGTGAATACTTACGCAACCTTTGTTACTAACTGCAAATTATACTAATCTACTCAGGGACGAGAGTGCATGTTGAGAAAAAAATCTGAAAAGTAGCGGGGGGGTGTCCAGGGGCAACATCTCGGTGAGGGACCAGGGGGCGAAGCTGATGGATTTTGGTGATTTAAACACCCAAAACCCATTAATTTTAGCAATGAAATATATGTATTTTTCTCGAAGTTGATATCCCAATTCAACATGCCATCAACTGAAACTTTTGTATCATGACAAGTGTTCTTTCTTAAATATCATATCCCACCTTGTTTGACTTTTTCAGCATGTTCAGTGCAACCTTTTAGGTTTTGGAACAATAGACCCATAAATCAGGGATGAGAATGAAAAATATTTTAAAAGTCTGAAAAAACCGGGGCATGGGGCTAATGATTTTTGGCTATTTTTTTTTTTACCCCAAAACCATTAATTTTATCAGCAAAAATTTGCAATTTATTTGGAAATAAATTCCCCTTCTTGGTGGACTCCCAGGTGAAAATGATTAATATGGTACAAGAGACTTGTTTTTAATCGATTCACATTTGATGATTTCAAAAAAAATGAATGCACCTTTTAATATAAACGAGCTCTACAGTATTATATTTCTGCATTTTTGCTATTCATGTCTTTGAATACTCCAATCCTTTACAATGAAGTGCAAACCAGAAAAAAGTTCTATCATATAATTCTCTGAAGCTTTCTTTTGATGTTATCATGGTAGCAGGAGGTCTTGCATATTAAGCAGGCAACATTCAACATCACTCATCACTTCCCTTTCAACTGTTATGTGGACTAACTAGGATTTATCTGGACAGGATGTTGTGTAATGTAATACATATACCATACGGGCAATCTGAAGATCGAGATGGTGATTTTGAATTAAAGAACAGGCATGTACAATGGGCATTACATATTGGAAATTTTTTTTAAATCAAAAACTATAAATTCATCTCGGCCTAAAAAATTTGGGCAGACGCTCCTGCGCGGCACATGCCAGCAATTCCCCCCGTCCCCCTATTAAATGAGCAATAAGTAGGAGAGTTATACATGCTATCATACTTAAAATTTCATCAGAAACATAGATATGATACTATGATTCTCCCCAACATGCTACATTAGATAAGCTAACCCCATTTATAAAAGATACACACTTATATATGACATGTAATTGATATATATTTTTGGGGCGCGCGCTCTCTCTCTCTCTCTGCCATGCCGATCCTGTAGGCTGCACTGACTCAACTGAAAACTCCGGTCCTCGAGAAAAGAGATAAAAGCCCGCCCACACTGAAAGCTGATTGGCTTATTTTGCTGAGTAACCCAATCAAGATGCTGTTTGTCTGGCATGCGCTACATGAACAGGCACACAGGCAGTGTTGCCAGATTGGGTGGTTTTAAGTGCATTTTGGCAGGTTTTGAACATATTTTGGGCTGGAAAACATCAGCAGTATCTGGCAACACTGCACACCCCCAGCGCACACATTCTAAGATGCGTGATGCAGACCTTAATGTTGCACATGCACGCTCTTGCTCACTTCTATCAATATTTAGGAGACTCCCGGAACTTCCGGGAGACTTGGGATGTCTGCGTTATAAGGTGACCACAGATCGTTAATCATACCCCCCCCCCCAAAAAAAAAAAATTCTCAACGGATTTACATCGATCTCAAAAATGATCATTTTGGTCTGAAAAAGTCGGAAATCCGCCAATCGGCGGAAAATTCTCATCCCTGTCTACTCCATTCATTTTTCCGGGTCATTTTGGGTCGATTCATGACGTGTAATATTGGGATTGAGCAATATAGCACCCATCATGATCATTTATTTCATGAGATTTTATATTGTAATTCTCTCATGACGCATTGGTTAAAAAGCGTATGGTTCATAAAAGCTTTCGCATATTCATCATTCAGCATCAAAATGCCTACAACGCGTCTCGTGATGTGAGAGTTCT
This sequence comes from Neoarius graeffei, assembly GCF_027579695.1. NCBI lineage: Eukaryota > Metazoa > Chordata > Actinopteri > Siluriformes > Ariidae > Neoarius > Neoarius graeffei. The sequence continues at coordinate 5,668,294 of NC_083596.1, forward strand.
CTTATCGCACACCTCTCAGTTATAATCTCAAGCGTGTGGATTTCAGTTCCAGGTTGTTTGTAACACTATAAAATGTGGAAAAAAAAAATTCTAGGGGTGGGGTGGGGGCAAATATTTATGCAAGCTGGGAAAATGTGCAGGGTGACGTTCCAAAAGGAGTGCGATTGAGAAACGCTCGTCAGAAATCAAAAACCAAACAAAACCATGCCATGCGGAGAATTTATGATCGCGTGGAAAGCACATACGAGTTCCTGGAATAGGGAGGAGGGGAATAAAGCAAAACGCAACAAACAAAAAACAAAACAAAACAAAAAAAAACTCCTAGATAAATGACCACAGATGAAAAATGATGGAGTTCACATCACTGAGCCATGCAACACGACACACTTGTAGAAAATTCCTGGAGGTGAAGTCATCCGGTTACGACACACCGCATTAGTGTCACGTGACTCATTAGATACTCCACGTGCATGTGAATTAACTATAACATTTACAGGAAATTATCAGAGAAGCCTAGTAAAACAACACTAAAACGTCGATATGGTGTACGAGCATGCCGAGGTGCTTTTTTTTGGGGGGGGGGGGGGGGGACTCACCGGCGTGCGACTGCATGTGCTCCATGAGGTTGCTGTAGAACTGGAACTGAATGCCGCAGGATCCGCACGTGTAGGCCTCTAAAAACACAAGGTCCACCGTGTCGCTCTTAGAACATCATGATGCTAATGCTAACACAGATGTAGGTCACTATCAGGCTGCTTTGTGCCAGGATAAAGATGGGTTTCAGCCATGCAGCGATTCGTCCATGGGTAAGGTTCGAGATGCGATTAATGACGTAATGAGGACGTAATTATCAACATGCTGAAGGAAAACAAAATCAATTCCAAAGCGTGTACTTACTCTGCGATGCAGGGAAGGCGCTGGCCACCATCGGGCTCGTAGCATCTGCAGGGGCAACATTTAAATAATGTTTTAGATTTCACTGAACGGATACAAATATAACATGAACCGAAAAGGAGCAGAAATGACACCGAGCGACCGGATCAAGCGCAACGCTAGTTTATGTAGCGCTACAGAAATATACTATTTTTTCTTTTTTGCCAGGAAGAAACGCTAAATCTTTAACTGATTGGGTTCTAGATCATCAAACACTGACTCGAGGTGTTCTTCATGCAGCCTTGGCTGAAAAACTGAAATAAAAATGATTTATTTTACGTTTAAAGAACAAAGAGTGCTCTGATACCCCTTTTCCACCAAATCAGTTCCAGGGCTGGTTCGGGGCCAGTGCTAGTGCTGGTTCACAACTCGTTCAACTTGCGAGCCAGCTGAGAACCAGTTTGCTTTTCCATAGCTCGCGGTGCTAAGGGAAGCCACGTCATTACGTCGCTGTATACGTCAGTTACGTCGCTACGTTTGCATAAACCTTGACGCGAATATCGAAGCAAAAACAACATGGAAGAAGCAGCAGCAGCAACAACAACAACAATAATAATAAATAACTTCGCGTTTGTACAGCTGCTGTTTCTCGGCGCTTAAAAATGGCGATCTTTCGCGGTCTTGTTATTGTTGTTGGTCTTAACAACTCCGCCCCCCCGCTGACGTAAGCGGTTCTTTCCTCTGGCCCAGCAGAGAGTTGGTGTTAGCCTGGAACCGGTTTTTCTGGCCCCAGAGCCAGTTCTTTGTCAGTGGAAACAGAAAGTCCGGTTCCAAACTAAGCACTGGCCCCGAACCAGCCCTGGAACTGCTTTGGTGGAAAAGGGGCATGAGAGCACAATATCCCCCACTGGCAACTACGCCATAACTCTGGTAAAATTTGCCCAAATTAAACGAAATTTCAATCTGCGTATAACTGTCATACAACAAAGCCTTCTGCCAAGTTTGGTGAAATTCCTCCACAAATTGTGAGAGGAGTTGATTTCAGAAGAACATACACCCTCGTGAAATTTCCAAAGTTATTTAATCAAGGGTCAAAACTCTGGGAAAATTTTCACAAACGAAATTAAATCCTAATCTGCGTATTACCGCCACATCACAAGGTCTTTGGCCAAGCTTCAAGAAATTCGTCCAAAAATTGAGAGGAGTTGATGTCAGAAGGCGAGCACGCCTTCATGAAATTGTCAAAGTACAAGGTTGTTAATCAAGGGCTGTAACTCTGGGACCACGCAACCGAATTGAACAAAATAACAATATGCGTACTACCAACATATAACAAGGCCTTTTGCCGGGTTTGGCGAAATTCCTCCAAAAATTGTGAGAGGAGTTGATTTCAGAAGGAAAACACGCTCTCATGAAATTGTCAAAGTATAATTTTGTTAAATTAATCAAGGGCTGTAACTCTGGTAAAATGTGACCCAATTTAACGAAGTTACAATATGCGTATTACCGACATATAACAAAGAATCCTGCCAAGTTTTGTGAAATTCCTCCAAAAATTATGAGAGGAGTTGATTTCAGAAGGTGAGCACTAGGGGTCGACCGATAATCGGCCTGGCCGATATATCGGGCCGATATTCTGCATTTTTAGGGTTATCGGTATCGGCCATAATTTCCACCGATATGCCGATAACATGCATTTTTGTAGCCATTTCGTTCCTAACGCAACTGTCATTGCAAGTCCTTTCCTGCACTCGCCTCTGAGTTCAAGAACATGGTCCCGCCCACCACAACATCTGATTTGTTTGGCACAAGAGATATAGCCAATCGACACGTGTAGCTAAACGCTGTGAACTGTTTCAAGGTGGCCGTACGCGCACTCGGGCAGAAGCGGCACAAGGGATACAGCCAATCAACACGCGTAGCTAAACGCTGTGAACTGTTTCAAGGCGGCCGTATGGGCACTCGGGCAGAAGCAGATCCCACTTCAAGGTAAGGACACGCTGCTTTTGCCGCAATAAGTCACAAACACACAAGTTGCAAAAGCACAACATCATATGTTTACATTCTTCATCTACTACTCCTTAAAATTGTCCATTTGCATCTGTGTAGCCAGGCAAACTTAGCTTACGGAAAGAAGCACTTGAATTAGCCTACAACCAACTAGTCTCGCTGAAACTACATGTAATGCTTCCTTCACTACAATATAATCCTCCTAAATTGGGAATATTAGGCTTGGGCGTTAAAAGCATTAGAATGTAGATGGTTACTTGTTAAGTTGTTACATAATAGGGAGTGATAGCCGACTTTATGTTTGATTTTACTTTTTAAAAAATGCTGCAGGCAGCTCCCTACACTGGATTTGTTATTTAAAAACTACTTGAAGTTGGTAAGTCTTACTTAGTTCTTAGTGTAAAAGAATCCAGAGTGCATTTTCATTTATTTTCCACTAAAAATGGTGAGCTGCAATATAGTAGGGAGTGATTTATTTTTTTATTGGTGAATATTTATTTTATTATTATTTTATTTCTCATTTTATTCTAACTAATGTTTGACTTTATTGTACAAATGCTGCTGGCATCTCCCTGCACAAAATTTCATGTTCAATTTTACAATTAAACATACATTTCATGGATATGAAGGTCTGTGTCAGTGTGTGCTATGTTTAATTTCATGTGAATTATAATGTTTACATTTATCGGTTGCACATATCGGTTATTGGCATCCCAATTCCATAATAATCGGTATCGATATCAGCCCTGAAAAAAAACATATCGGTCGATCCCTAGTGAGCACCCTTCCTGGGACGGACAGAAATCGCCACGACAATCCTCCTTTGGGCCTTTCGGCGAGTGGGGGATAAAAAAAAAAAGGGGTCACTATGTGGAGAAAAGTCACGCAATAAATAAAAAAATAGATAAATAAAAATAAATAAAACAAACCCCTTACATTTTCTTTTTTCCTGATTTTTCAGAGAAATATATTAGCTAAAGTTCTTTAGCTTTGAGATAATAGTGATATGATTTTTATTTTATTGAGGGGAAAAAAAAAATCCATCTCTAACAAGAACCTCGAATCTGCATGATTTTTCACCCAGCGTGAAGCTCTGTGAAGAAAATGCTGACTTCATCCCACCTTCCAGGAAAAAAAATAAAATAAAATAGTTACATAACCAGAATTCAGAGATCAGATCAGATCAGATCAGATCAGTCAGCAGTGGAGTCACTACAGGATGTTGACTCTGATTCAGTAAAACTGACTCAGAGCTGAACTTCTGCTTCGACGAGGTGGGGGAGAAAAAATAAAACAAAAAAGGCATTGTGGCCGAGAGGAGAAAAAAAAAAAAAAAAGCTGATGAGGCTACTCCAGTGGCATTCACACAGAGGACATAACACAAAGAACTTACAAGGAATTCATCACCATATAATAATAATAATAATAATAATAATAATAATAATAGGAAAATTAAGAAAAAAAAGGAAAAGTTGATTTAACTTCATGGAAAAAAATTTGCAAAATGCATTAAAATCTCAATATAAAAAATTCAGGATGAAAGTGCGGTTCTTTTTAAATGTCATAAATAAATAAATAAATTGTTATAAAATATGAAAAATATCCATTGTAGTTATTTGATGACTTTTTATCATAAGTGATAAATGTTGCATTAATTATTTTTTCATATGCAAATGAAGTTTTATGGATTTTTTCATTAAAAAAAATGCAAGAATGCATAAAATAAAATATGCAAAACAGTAACTTGGTTTGATTTTTTTTTACTCCGTAATCAAGAAAAAAAAGTATGCATTAAAATATAAACATGTACTTTACTGTACCCGTGATTCAAGTTTTTTTGTCAAAAAAGCAAAAATGACAAAATATGCTTTTAAAATAGAAAAAAACACTGTAGCTTTGTTTTTTGTAATAATGCAAAATAAAATCAGAACTACGACACTGAAATTTTTTTTTTTTTAAAGATTGTGGTTTCATTTTGTCAAACAAAATGCAAAATTTAAAAAAAATTAAAAATGCATCATTTAATTAATGCACTGATTACAATTTTACTGTCAAAAAGAAAGCAAAATAAATAGAAAATATTAGTGTGCACTTTCACTATTAGCTATAAATAAAAGCATTAAAAAATGTAAAAACATTATAAAAAGCAAAATACAACTGAAATACATTTAAAAAAAGTTAAAATATCCAAATGCATTTATTTATTTATTTATTTTTTTATTTGCACTCAGGTATTTAAAAAGGTAATCATTAAAAATAAATTAATGCAAAATCCTCCCACACTAAATGTAATGAGAATGTGTCCCCCAGTGAGTGTGTGTGTGTGTGTGTGTGTGTGTGTGTGTGTATGCGCGCGCACTCACTTCCATGTGACTGTGACTATTTGAGTCAGTACTACAGAAAAACATTAACCCTTTCACCACCACTGCGTAACTTCATATACAGACTGCTACACACACTGTATAACTTTATATCAGAAATAACATTAACACCCAGTAACGGATAAATTCAATATAAACCAGGACACACTTTTAAAAGAACTAGAGGATTTCTGCTCGGAGAATATGAGAACATATGACATACTTGAGAATATTATGACAACACCGTTAAACTGGCATTTTATCCACTAATAGTTACTGAAAGAAAGGTGCGTAAAAAGATGCCTAATTAACAGAAAATGACATTGTGCTTATCGAAATCACACAGTCAGAAATCCTGGAGAATCCGACTTCTCAACCAATCAGCGTCTTCGACACTCGGGGCTTCCCGACTACAGTGAGACCAGAATAGCGGTCTGCAGTGGTTGAAAGTGTTAAAGCACAATAACTTGTGTGTCCTCGAGCATTTCAACACAACCGGAATTCACCGCGTGTCTGAAATTCCTGATATTCCCAACATCCCACAAGTTAACGCAGGGCGACTTACCGCTCGAGCTCTGGGAGCTGTTGGCGTCTCCGCGGCTCGGCTGCACTGAGGTTTTACCGTCAATTTTCAGTCCGAATGAGCTTTCTGAGAGGAAAAAAAATAAAAAGATTGGTTCATCCTTCAATGCTCTGTGAGTAAGTTCTACCCAGAATGCACTGCAGTTTGCCATCTTTTACAAAAACAGAAAAAATATTGGAGTGAAGCAGGCCATCAAAGAAAAGAAGAAGAATTAAAGGGGAACTGAAGTCATTTTTAAACTTGCTTTATTTCTTAATTAACGTGTTATTCGATTACGCTTTCGGTTTAGTAACCTTATATCGTGACTCGTATTGGCAACTAATCGCAGTTAAATATTATACTTATCGGCCTGTTCGGCTTGTTGAATTTAGTTCGTTTGGTCCACGGCAGGCGTCGCTTATCCGCGCGATCTTCACGAGACTTGTGCAAGACTTCGCAACATGACGTGTCAGCCAGGTGTCAGTGCCGCCATTTTGAAAACTGTTTTCCAAATGAAATCTTGTACGAAAACGAGTTTAAATGACGATTACTGCCTACTTTTTTCAAACTTTCCTGATTGCTATCAAAACAAACAAAACTTCCGGCTTGATTACATCAGCATTCGAAAGACGGCGCGCACGCGTCTTTGGACAACGTTGGCAGATGTTGGTGACTTTGATTTCCGCTGTACGTTTTACTTCCGTCCTACGATGTCTCGCACAGGTCTCAACGAATCTCGTTTACGGCCATTGCTTTGACATATGGACTGATATATTACAGAGCATCTTTCAAACACTCAGAACTTGCTATAGCAGCGACAAAATAGCGATCAAAAATGCATTCCGATATTTAATAAAATGAGAAATAGAATTTTGATGATAAAAAAATTTGCCTTCAATTCTCCTTTAAAGCTAATTACTGTGTCACATGTGCAGTAAGTTCTTCTACAAATGTGAAGTAAATTGGTTTGGCTTTTCCTCTCCAGGCCAATTTTGTGTTCAGATTCGTTCTGACTGAATGCCGAGTGCCACTTCCAAAATCTCAGAAGTGCCAATTCCTTTACACTAAATGACGTCAATCACTTGTGATCAGTCGTTTGGTGTGGTACGGGTGTGGCTGCTATACAATCTTTTACCTGGAGAGGTCCCTGCTGAAGCCCACGCCTCATCCTCATCCCCAAATCCCACTTTCTCACGAAAAGAAAGCAAAAGCGAGACCTGTTTATCATGTGACGGTCACTGTTTTGTACACAAACAACGATCATGTTGTAGAACTCGACGCGGCCATCGCCAATGGGTCGAATTGCTCTTTTTTTTTTTTAATAAACTAATCTGTATTCCTGAATTACGTTCAGAATACACTTCAAAGGAAATCTATTTCAGGCACATGACCTTGTGGTGACCTTGACCCTGTTTGGATCAGTACAAAAACCAAATCAGTTCATCTGCGAGGTGATCTTCAGTGATGATCTCATATAAACTGACAAACATTCAACATCTCGTTATTGAGATGTCGTGCTAATGGGAAACGCTGGCGGATACACGGAAAACCATTAAAAAATAACAACAAATAAAGAAAAGGCCAGAACGTCACGTCAAGGGTGTAGCGGATCATCTGGCCTGCCATCAAAACCACCATGACGACCAAAACATCAAACAGAACTGAGAGAACACGAACCTCCACCATAAATTGTTCACAACAGAAAAATCAACAAAGGACTAAGTTTTGTTCCCCGAGGGAAGATCGACCCAAAACATCGATCAGAACTGGAACTGCATGATAAATGAGAGAGGAGATACGATTCCAGTCAGAAGTCCCAAAACTCATTAAGTTGACCAAATTAGCAGTTCGTTAGCAAAGAATTGACAACACAACGACCAAGTGTTGTGCAGAAGGTCGAGTTCTTTCAAACAAAACAATCAGAATCGAAATCCATTGAGAACCGACGGAGGGACGAGATACGATTTAAATAAAAATAAACAAAGTAGGAAACAAATTGCTTACAAACAACCAGGTTTTGTCCCTCAAGGAAAGACTGACCCAAAACCTCGATCAGAACTGGAATCGGATGAGAAATCAGACAGGAGATACAATTCTAGTGAGAGGCCTGGAAAATTCATTAATTTGGCCTAATTACAAACTCGTTAGCAAAATTATTGACAAAACAACGACCAAGTTTTGTGCGGAGTGATGAGTTCTTTCAAGCAAAACAATTGGAACGGAAATCCATGGAGAACCGACGCAGGAGATACGACTTAACTGAATTGTAGACGATGGATGGATGGATGCCATGGCAACAGCTCATCGGCCTTATGGACAGATGAGCTAATAATGTTCAGGAAATATTGGTTGGAGAGACGCTGGCAGGGTATACAGAAAAATATCACCACGATTTTGATACTGTGTGCTGACAGGAAATCATGGTCATTTTTATTTTTGCTGTTCCTGACAACCGTTTGTCTCTATTGTATATTATAATTGTTTGACATCATATTGTAGATAATTGTAATGATCCTATTGATTATAATTTTTTTTATCGGTACGCCAGGAGAAGAGCTATACTGAAGTGCGTCCCCTGTATAAATAAAACTTGTTACTTATTATTTGGGTTTGACCTGTCAAAGAAGTTATTATAGAATCATGATCATTATTATATTATTATTAGCTCATCCGGCCGACATGCGTTGAATTTATTGCCGTTGTGTTGTCCATCGTCCACATTTCACGAAAATCACTTCTTCTCTCTCAGTTCTTCACAGATTTTTATTCTTTTTGGCAGGAAAGTCGGTCTGCCTGGGGTGCATATAACTTCTATCCAAATTTGCATAATTGCAATTAATAATGAAGATATGGAGTAATTAATCAATCAATCCCTAATGAGCAGTTTCCACACAAATCGCTTCCTCTCTCTCAATTCTTCAACGATTTTGATTCTTTCTGGTAAGACGGTAGGGGGACCTACGACGTATATAACTTCTACTCAGATTTGATTCATTACAATTATTAATGAAGTTATGGACTACAACCCCGATTCCAAAAAAGTTGGGACAAAGTACAAATTGTAAATAAAAACGGAATGCAATGATGTGGAAGTTTCAAAATTCCATATTTTATTCAGAATAGAACATAGATGACGTATCAAATGTTTAAAATGAGAAAATGTATCATTTAAAGAGAAAAATTAGGTGATTTTAAATTTCATGACAACAACATCTCAAAAAAGTTGGGACAAGGCCATGTTTCCCACTGTGAGACATCCCCTTTTCTCTTTACAACAGTCTGTAAACGTCTGGGGACTGAGGAGACAAGTTGCTCAAGTTTAGGGATAGGAATGTTAACCCATTCTTGTCTAATGTAGGATTCTAGTTGCTCAACTGTCTTAGGTCTTTTTTGTCGTATCTTTCGTTTTATGATGCGCCAAATGTTTTCTATGGGTGAAAGATCTGGACTGCAGGCTGGCCAGTTCAGTACCCGGACCCTTCTTCTACGCAGCCATGATGCTGTAATTGATGCAGTATGTGGTTTGGCATTGTCATGTTGGAAAATGCAAGGTCTTCCCTGAAAGAGACGTCGTCTGGATGGGAGCATATGTTGCTCGAGAACCTGGATATACCTTTCAGCATTGATGGTGTCTTTCCAGATGTGTAAGCTGCCCATGCCACACGCACTAATGCAACCCCATACCATCAGAGATGCAGGCTTCTGAACTGAGCGCTGATAACAACTTGGGTCGTCCTTCTCCTCTTTAGTCCGAATGACACGGCGTCCCTGATTTCCATAAAGAACTTCACATTTTGATTTGTCTGACCACAGAACAGTTTTCCACTTTGCCACAGTCCATTTTAAATGAGCCTTGGCCCAGAGAAGACGCCTGCGCTTCTGGATCATGTTTAGATACGGCTTCTTCTTTGAACTATAGAGTTTTAGCTGGCAACGGCGGATGGCACGGTGAATTGTGTTCACAGATAATGTTCTCTGGAAATATTCCTGAGCCCATTTTGTGATTTCCAATACAGAAGCATGCCTGTATGTGATGCAGTGCCGTCTAAGGGCCCGAAGATCACGGGCACCCAGTATGGTTTTCCGGCCTTGACCCTTACGCACAGAGATTCTTCCAGATTCTCTGAATCTTTTGATGATATTATGCACTGTAGATGATGATATGTTCAAACTCTGCAATTTTACACTGTCGAACTCCTTTCTGATATTGCTCCACTATTTGTCGGCGCAGAATTAGGGGGATTGGTGATCCTCTTCCCATCTTTACTTCTGAGAGCCGCTGCCACTCCAAGATGCTCTTTTTATACCCAGTCATGTTAATGACCTATTGCCAATTGACCTAATGAGTTGCAATTTGGTCCTCCAGCTGTCCCTTTTTTGTACCTTTAACTTTTCCAGCCTCTTATTGCCCCTGTCCCAACTTTTTTGAGATGTGTTGCTGTCATGAAATTTCCAATGAGCCAATATTTGGTATGAAATTTCAAAATGTCTCACTTTCGACATTTAATATGTTGTCTATGTTCTATTGTGAATACAATATCAGTTTTTGAGATTTGTAAATTATTGCATTCCGTTTTTATTTACAATTTGTACTTTGTCATAACTTTTTTGGAATCGGGGTTGTAATTAAGCCTTAATTCAACAGCAGTTCAACAAAAATCGCTTCTTCTCGGTCAATTCCTCGCCGTTTTGGATTCTTTCTGGTAAATAGGTCGGCATTCCTAGGGTGGATATCGCTTCTATATATAGCTTGTATATAGTGTATATAGCTTACAACATTTATTGCGCAAGGTGACCCACTTTAGATCGTTCCTTCTGGACTAGACGGGGCCGGAGTGAGCTACGCCGTCACTGACGGTCTTATCATGTCCATATTTTGTTCTTGCACAAACAGATCGATGATGAACCGGATTCACGAATCTGCTGCGCGTGATGAGATGAATTTGATTTCCTTGCTGGCTCTCAGTCGCTGTTTCTCATCTCTGTACTTTCAACTAATCACAGAGGGGTTAAAATGACGCGATTCAATACTGAGAACATCAGACATGCCTGTAAATATCAGCGCCTCGAAGATCACTCAATGAGGAGCTAACGACTTCATGATAATAAATATATTTTTTTTAGTTTTAACTGATAATCACATCCTTAGTTTTTCTTTGGCGAATCAGACAAGGTATGCCACCACTCTTACCAGAGCAGTTGGGGGTTAGGTGCCTTGCTCAAGGGCACTTCAGCCAGTCCTGCTGGTCCAGGGACTTGAACCAAAGACCTTTTGGTCCCAAGCTGCTTCTCCAACCATTAGGTCATAGCTTCCCCATAATAATAATAATAATAATAATAATAATGCTAAAGTCGGGCGGCACGGTGGTGTAGTGGTTAGCGCTGTCGCCTCACAGCAAGAAGGTCTGGGTTCGAGCCCCGTGGCCGGCGAGGGCCTTTCTGTGCGGAGTTTGCATGTTCTCCCCGTGTCCGCGTGGGTTTCCTCCGGGTGCTCCGGTTTCCCCCACAGTCCAAAGACATGCAGGTTAGGTTAACTGGTGACTCTAAATTGAGCGTAGGTGTGAATGTGAGTGTGAATGGTTGTCTGTGTCTATGTGTCAGCCCTGTGATGACCTGGCGACTTGTCCAGGGTGTACCCCGCCTTTCGCCCGTAGTCAGCTGGGATAGGCTCCAGCTCGCCTGCGACCATGTAGAAGGATAAAGCGGCTAGAGATAATAAGATGAGATGAGATAATGCTAAAGTCATGTAGCAGGCACCGGCCTTTCATGATGTTACCATTTTTACAACAATTTTGCGGTAAGCGTGTATCAAAACGTACTTGAAAAACTGATGCACGTCCAAATTTGGAGAAATTCAAATTCATTAACTAGCCGATGAAACTCGAACAAACTTCTGTTTGGGGTTTATTTTATTTCTCTAGTTGTTGAACCTACTTGTTAAAATCAGCTAATTACGATATTAAAAAAATATATAAAATTAACCTTGATACAAAATCTGACCGACTGCTCCGTCCGTCCCGAGGAGGTTTGTGGCGTTTTTGCATCATTTCTGCACAGAGCCTCGTATGCAGATCAGGAGGAAAATAAATAAATAGATCAAGCCTGCATATCCGAGCTCCGAGTCAGAGCATCAATCCGATCTCTCTAACCCATTTTTATGAATATACTTTAAATAGCTCGCCATGTCAAACTCCCTGAACAAATCCTCCACCGGTGGAGAGCGACAGAGAACCAAGGAGACGCTACATTCATGCCTCAGAGCAACGAGCGGTTTTAAAAAGCGGCAGGCTTGTATTTACACGTTAATTTAATCCATATTAAGGAGGCGAGGATGTACACACCCGGGTAAACTCCTCACATTACAGACTCGGACCGAAGTGAAGAAAGAAATCTTACTCATTGGAGTATGAAGGGCCACGTGCTCCTGATAAGGGTTGAAGTATTTGTATTGTTTTCCACAGAATTCACACGTGTAGCTTCCCGTTTCTGCGAAAAGCATCAGTACAGGACACATTACAGATCCAACAAATAAATAATAAACATGAAGTTTAGGGGGGGAAAAAAAAAGCCACTAGAGCAACGAGGTTAATGTAAAACACACACACACACACGTTGTTGAATACTCGATTCTGATTGGTCAGAAGATACTGAATGATTCTCTGTCACACATTCTACGTCTAATAATAAATATGTTTAAGCATTTATGGCATTTTAAATGAATATTATTTTATCTGTAATGTTACACCAGGTGTATTTTTGTGTCTGTTGTACAGTTATAATTCTTATTGCAATGTTTATGTTGCCCTCTTGGAAAAGAGATTTTAATCTCAAGGAGTTTTTTTTTTTACCTGATTAAATAAAGGATACTGATTGACTGATTTTCACAGCGTAATCGCGATGTTTCTTTCCAGTCGATGTTGATGTAACATCTACGGAAGGAGTCTCCAGTATCAGCGCTTTGTATCATTCAGAGGTAAAGCTGGAACGAAGTTTTTCATTTCCTTCGGCAGACGAGTTTACACTTTGATTTTTTTCCCCCCTGCATTTTATTAAAGTGATGCTGGTGACAGAAAGACTGTTTATAGCTGCTATAACATGCGTGATAACAGGAGCCAACTTTCACTATATTAAAGGTAACTAGAAATGGATAAAAATTATGATGCGTCATTTGTTAAAAATGGTAATCGCGGCTACTTGCTGTGATATAAAAAGAACAAAATCTTCAGGATGAGCTCTTTAAAAAATAATAATAATAATAATCAAATTTGCAGTGGTAACAGTAAGTCAGCTTCATCACTGATTAGTTTCCTGTAACAGCATGACGCTGAGTGTTTTATTCCACATATAAAATATGAACAGGGTCATAAAAAGGGTGACGTAAAAATACACAAAGAGGGAAAAAAAGAAAAAAAAAAAACATTGGAACTTACGATCGTCTAATTTCACTTTTAGGCCACGCCTCCTACCTGAATGTGAACTCTGTGTACGTTATGCTAAACTGCGTTCTGTTAGCGTGTTCTACTTCTTAGCAACACCAGCCTCAGACTTCCAGAAGGCAAAACATCAAAAACACCTCAATAACATCACGATGTCCTGGTTTTAATTGAAATTTTAAAACACAAGTAGAGTTGAGTAACTTTTACTTGGTCCAATTTTCTGATACGGTTCGATCTCTTCCTTCGGTTCCTCTACAGGAATCACATGATCGTAGGGATCTGGAGATGAAAACAGAAACGGGAGATTCAGATTAACGCAGGTTGCGTCTCTGAAGTGCTGTAAAGACAAAGCCAGAAGGCTACGTTAAAATGTAAATTCTTTAAAGGAAAAGGCAACTTTTGTACAAAATCACCACAAATAGAGAGATAAATATATAAAGTAATCGATCATGGAATTTATAGAGAAAGAACAGACCGCATAACAGTATCTTTTAACTTTTAATAATATGGGCTTGCGCTGAGCTCAGCGACGACGCGTTCCGCCATATTGATCTACTGCGTGACGTCATGCGGCCCACCACTGAAAAGAACTCTTCAGTGCTTCATGGTAATAAGGTAAAAAACCAGTACAATCGCTTCTTCAAAGTTTCACCAAATGGTTTTATTTATGCAACTTAAAGCTCATAATATTGTATAACTTTGGTCGAGTAAAAACACGGAGCAAAAACATGGCTGAATCCTGAATGACTCCTATTTGGATTTGTCCTACCAAGCCTACTGCGCATGCGCGAAGCGGCTCGGCTCGGTTTTCCCTTTCGGGCGCTCTCGTTTTCTGTTAGAATTTGGTAAAGAAAAAAAAAAATAAATATTATTTACCAGCTTACCGGGTCCATGAACATAAATCTGACAGCTGACAAGGTCGGGATATAAACGAATCGAATACAAGCCACCCGCCGGGACTCCTTACTGTCATCACAGTGATCTGTCTGTAAACACTGTTTTCATTGGCCCAGTGACGTCACAGATCAGACGGAGGCGCATTAACGAAAGATTCTGATTGGTTTATAGTTGCCCACAATCTCAAAATGGCTGACTCCTCCAACTTCGGCTCCTCTGTGTCAATTCATGATTTCAAAGTTAAAAATATTTTGTCATGTTCGATATATAATGGAAATAATTAACGGAATTGATTACGTACATGTTTTTCTCCTATTACACACACTGTACAAAAGTTGCCTTATCCTTTAAAAAAAAAAAAAAAAAAAGCGGTCAAATGTTTTCTTTTTCACCGAAATAAAAGCATACAATATAAATCCTGCGACGTGACACCAAGTTCATGTGTAGTGCAGTCATTTTTACCGCTTTATAGAATATAACATCTGTATACTGTAATGTAACATCTGCTGATGGAAATATGTAAAATTCGTACGTGATTATTTTTAATTTCTCAAAAAAAAAAAAATCACATTCTATATTTAAATTAGAAAATCACAAATACAAAAAATATTTTGAAATTCTTGTGGAAATTCATTCTGGCGTAAATAATTGCATAATTATTAAAAAAAATGTAGCAAATTAATACAAAATAGAATAAAAAAATATATATATATAAAAATACAACTAAATAATTAATTAGAATTTAAATTTAAAAAACGATTCAATTCAGCAAACAAAACAAATTAGATCGAGAGTGGGAAGAAAGGAAAAAAAAAAAAAAGTCAGTCAGTCAGTCATTCCCAAGATGTACGAAAATAAAAACAACATGGCGACGTCTGTACAAACAAACTAACAAACAGTGTCTTGATATTAATGCAAAACTGCTGGGAAAGTCTTATGATGAGAACACACAAAAACAAATAAATAAAAATAAACAAAAATCACCAACTCACCATCGACTGCGTGCAGCTCTCTGTGCTCCTGGAAGCAGCTGTAGTATTTATACTTCTTCCCACAGATATCACAAGTGTAACGGAAAGCATCTGAATTCACACACAGATATCAGAAAGGAAGACACACACACACACACACACACACACACTTCTGAACCCAATATCCTCCTCAAACAAACAGAAATGTAAAATTTCCTCTGAAGTGAACTCACTGTTTGGGCCGTGAGGCGTCGCTTCCGTGGGCACGGTGCTCTCCGACTCTGCACGAGAAAGAGACGAAAAAGTCAATTAAGTCTTTATTTCATGGCATGAAACAGCATCTTACGATGGAGTGAGAGGGAATTTCCAAGATTAAAGTTGTAAATACGGTATATGAGGAAAATAAACTCTGATATTCTCTGAAATTATAAAGTCATAAAATGTTCTGAAGGGAAAAAAAAAAGAGATTAAAGTCATAAATTTACAAGGGGAAAAAAAATCTCGGATATTCTGAGTTGTTTTTTTCCCCTCTCTCCTGAATATCACCCCACCCCCTCGCTCAGCTCCTTTTTTAAACCTACAGTGGCTCTAATACACCGTCGTGTCCTCTCTAATATAAAACAGGGACATTTTATATCCTGGACGTCTTCAGGGGTGCAACATGAACCGCCTTCCTGTTTATCAGCACTGAGCGGATTATAAAATACATCATTTAAATACAAACATGTGTCATGGTAAACATCCTGCTGTCTGGCGTGTGTCGTCAGAGCAATAATAATAATAATAATAATAATAATAATAAAGTTTGGTTGATATAGTGCCTTTTGTGAAATCAGGTCCCTCGATTTTACTATTAAAAGAAAGCAAGATAAAATATAAATAAAAATGTTGCAAACATTACATAAATTATAAATAAAATAGAATAAATTATTTTTGGTAATTTTTTTTTTAATAAAATGAAAATATTTCCTGCAACAATCCAGCCATCCACATCCTTATCATCTTCAGTTAGAACCCCACGCACCAGCTCCGTCTCTCTGCTCATCTCACGCGCCCGCCGGAGCTGAAGGTGCCGCTGAGATCCGGTACTTTTTTAAAATCGGACATCCAAGATATTTAATTCTCTTCCTGAAGACGTGAGAAACTGGACCAGTTTTAATGAACAGTGCGACCTCAGTAAATTTGTATTTTATTTTTTACTCGAGCACATAACAGATGCTCAGTTTTGCACCGTGTTTATATGCTGTTTATTATAATTATTATTGGGTTTTTTTGGTGTTGCTGTGCTGTTTATCAATACTTTAGATTTGTTTTAGACTGTATACATGTCTAATAACCCCCCCTTTTTTCAAAAATTTTTGATTATATCCTTCGCCTATTTATTAAGTGTCCATCTTTGTTTATAGATAGTTCAGCATTTTAAAAGCCAAATTTTGTTTTAATGTTAATAAAGCATTATTATTATGCGACAAAATCAACAGCAATCTATTTCAAAATTTAAATCATTTAAATACATTTAAATTAAAAACAGTAAATGAATGAATTAATTCATCCAGTCGTTCATAAGTGAAATTTAAAAATTAAATACGTTAACAATAAAATGGCATAGAAATAAAATGAAGTATTTTTGTTTAAAAAAAAAAAAGAGTAATAATAATTTTTAAAAAGGTGATAAAATGAAGGTGTTTCCTGGAGCAAGAGAACAAATCCAAAACATGCAGCAAAATCTATATATTTATTTGTTTACAAATGAAATTTCTATACTTTAAAACACACTTAAAATAAAACAGAGAAAGGAAAATAAATGAAAAAGATTTCTGCTCAAAACATGCAGTAAAATTAACAGGAACCCCTATTTTACGATTGAAAATAAATTTAAAAAATAAGAATTGAAATTAAATATTTCCTGGGTAAAAAACAAAAACAAACAAACAAAAAAAAAACGCAACAAGCCGCACAATTTGGATTGTTTGCTTGTTGCGTTTTTTTTTTTAACCCAGGAAATATTTCATTTCAATTAATTTTTAAAAATTTTAATTGCAATCGTGAAATAGGGTTCCTGTTAATTTTACTGCATGTTGAGGAGAAAGAAAGCGGTTATCACGCTCTCAAACTCTTGAGCTGATGCCACGTGACATCTGGTAAACTTGGAACCGAAATGTCAAAAAAAAAAAAAAAAAGAACGTTTCGCACTGGGACACAAGGTGCCAATTATTTTCTCCAGCCTTAACGTACAGTATACTAATTGACGCTATCCGTTAAAAAGGTGTGCGTGCGCGTGGGGGGGAAATGCTAAATATCTTATTGCTGTAACCGTCAGCGGTCTCAAAAGCAGCCGGTCACCGGCGGCAAATCGCCGTCTGTGGCTTGTTATGCCGCCGGCTATTGTCAGTCGAGTCACAAAATTTAATATTAAATATTTCTGACGGCAAAAAAAGTTGTGAACGTAAATTACATCCACTATGTCATGTATGTCCGTTGCCGCGTCAACTTTGTTTACATCCTCGACGAGTGCAGCCATTAGCTGTGTTGCCAGATTGGGTGGTTTTAAGTGCATTTTGGCGGGTTTTGAACATATTTTGGGCTGGAAAACGTCAGCAGTATCTGGCAACATATTTTTTTTACTTAATACAAGAAATTAATGGATGCCAACGTTTTTGCCAAAATGGTATTTTATTTTCCATTGTTTAGGCAGCTTCAGCATCATACTGTGAGATTCTGTTCAAATTGTTTTTTTCTTCTATGAAGCCTGAGCCATTTATTTGATTAGTTTATAATTATTGTTTAATTTAGTCTTCAGGAGAGACTGCCTGCACACAGTACTAGTATTAATAGTTTTTTTTTCTTCCATGAAAGCTGAGGCATTTATATTATATTTTAAGGGAACTTCATGTTGTGCTGTGAGGTTCTCTGCACTTTAACTTTAGAACCAACAGGTGCATTTGGATAAGTAAAGCCTATTTTTCTGCATTTTTGTAGTCCTGGTAATCTTTTATATTGGTAAAGTTGTTTATAGGACCATTTCTCAGCGTCTTTGTTTTTTTAATCAATAGTTTTTCAGTAATAACTTGATATTTAACATATCACTCAATTTTAAACAAGCCCCGCGCCTCCCCCATAGTCTCCAAAATTTCTGTGGGAAACACTGGCGTGCGTAACAACGCTAATCAAGCTTAAGCTAGACGACCCGCCTCAAATACCCGTCCCGGGTAAATGTTATCCCAATTTTAGATGACCTGTTCCAAACCATCCCGCCCCATGAAAAATTCGTACTTGCATCTCTCTCTTTTTTTTATTTATTTATATCTATCTATCTATCTATATATATATATATATCCCTGCACGCTTTGCGTGCATTATGTCTGCCGCTGGCAGACATTTTACCATTTTGCACCCTGCTGTAAATTATTTGTACCCTGCTATTCTCCCAAACTTTGAAGCCCCTGAACCGTGTTCTTTAAATAGTCATGGGGTGCACAAACTTTTGCACACATCTGTATCCTTCACAGTGTAAGCAATCTCAACCTTTATATATACAAAACCAGTTGAAATGCTCAATAGTATTTATCCGTAAACGCAGGTCACAGTGAATGCTCAACATTGCAAACATCTCTGTTATAAAAACAGAACATTTTGTGTTTTAGGGAAGCGAACCCTGAGGGCGCGGTGTGGAACATTAAACCACGAGGCGTTTCTTGAAAGTTCATTTGTACCTCTGTGGGCACGGACGTGCGTCTGAAAGCAGTTGTAATACTTGTACTTCTTCCCACACACTCTGCAGACGTAGGAGCCTGTGTGAACATAAAGCAGTGTGAGAAACCTCCGAGCAGCTTGTTGCAAATAACCAACTGTTCACGATCCTTTGGAGCGTAGAAACGGACCCTTACCCTGTGTTTGGGAGTTGCGAGGGCTCCCGATGACCACGCAGATCTCTGCAGGAAGGCTGCCGTCGCTCTCTTTGCCGTTGCTGGTTGAGGAGGTGGGCGTGCGCCGGGGCTCGGCCTTCACCTGAGGGCCAGTGGTTTTGGGCGAGGCGGCGGGGACGGCCTGGGCGGAAAGAGTCTCGGTGGGCGTGTCGCCCTGCTTCAGGCTGGCGTTGGGGACCTCCTGAGTGCTCATGGCTCTGCTGGGGTTCAGCCACAGCTACACTACAGGAGAAAAGAAGCTATCGTTAATAATGAAATAATATCGCTATCAAGGTTGCTACATAGCTAGGTAGCTAGCGCAAGTAAACGAGCCTTTCCCAATGTTACATTTTTAATCAGTTTTTATTACTGCAGTTGTCCAAAAAAAAAAAAAATTCAAAATACGTAAGGATATGGACTCAACAGACAGGATGTGATGTCAGTGTTGCATGCCTTCTTACGATATACAGTCTTTTAACAACATTTAAAAAACTAATTTCTGAGGAAAATAACAGTGCTGTACATGGAAATAATTATTTAAAATTAAGTGACAAAGCTATTAACAAAACCTACTTCATCACTGAAGCACATAGGGATGGGTGGAGCTACGTTATACTGCAGCCAGCCACTAGGGGCGCTAGACCACATTTTCAAGACTAGCCATGTTTTACACACAGTTCATGCATCACACCATCATTATACATCAATATGAATAAAACATTGTTGTGGTGTTAGAATATAAATAAAAATATTCAGAAATGAAAAATTCAGGTCATATAATATTGTTAAAGAAAAAACAAAATCAACTTTTATTTTCCTGCAACAGATCATATTTAAAGTGAGACGGCCTTTCGATTTCATAAAACTGGTGAAATTTAGTTCCCTCTGAAATGTGATCATTGTGATATCCATGTTATTTCCCAGCTGGGAGGTCCGTATGGTGAAATACCGTGACCGAGGTCTTGAAAGTACTGAGCGAGGCCCTCTGGGCCGAGGTCAGTATTCAAGGCCGAGGTCACGGTATTTCACCATACGGACCGACCTTAAGCTGGTAAATAATAAAGTTATTTTTTTCTTTACCAAATTCTAACAGAAAACGAGAGCGCCCCCCGAAAGGGAAAACCGAGCCGAGCCGCCATTTTGAATCCTCATTCACGGCTGTAATGCAAATGGCTTCCTCCTCGGTATACAAGTGCACTTCCATGGCAGGAAAAAAACTACATTTAAGCCGCCTATGTAGTCCCCTATTTATACAAATAGGAGTCATTCAGGATTCAGCCATGTTTTTGCTCAGCGTTAGCAAGTTACAGGTTTTTAGCTTTCTCCTGAAATGTTTTCTTTTATTTCTTCTTCCTCAGGGGAGTAAAACTCGCTTTCACTGTGAACACTGTCGTTATCGCTATCCATGATGTAAAATTAATGCTATTCTCCTGAGAAATGCTGGCAAAAATTTATAAGATTTTTGATAATCTTATAAATAAATCTTATAAAAAAAGATAAATGTTGACAAATATTGCTACGATGTTTGTTGTTGTTGTTGTTGTGAACGAGCGAGTCGCCAGAGGTCCGTAACCAGGGTCCATAACTGGGGGCCGTACCGCAGGATATGGACCCGCTCGCCAGCCAATCAGAGCGCAGGATTTGATGGAAACCGGACCGCGAAAAAACTAAATATGTTTATTTCTGTAATATCTCACAAAATATCAGTCCATTCTGTGACTGTACCGTCTTCTTTTGGGTTTTACAGCAGCTGGCATCCAGTGTTGCATTACTGCCATCTACAGGTTTCCCTTTGAGCGTGCACTGACAGTTCCATCAATCTGTCGCTAAACGAACAGCTGATCACACCGAGGTGCTCGCTGAGCGCCGATATTTATTAGTTTGGTCCTGCGTTTCCTTTCCTTCGTATATAACATAACGTCTTTTCTTCTCACTTTCTTTCCGTTACTGTAGTCGCTCTTTCACATTTCATTCGCACACTCACGTCCTCCATTTTTCTCTCCTGTTTCAAATTTGTATCCCACAATGCCTTGCGTGAACGGGGAAAGCCCACCGCGGGATGCATGATGTAGTAGCTTGAATTGGGTCATGGTGAAGCAGGAAAAAATAGCGGAGAATTTCGGGCCACGTGGAGATAAATTCATTAATTGTTCTATTAGAAAAAAAAAAATAAATAAAATTGGAAGTCTGTGATTCGAATTCAGTAGCTTTCGGTCACTAAACAAAAATAACTGGGTGTCGGGGAAAATTCTTTTTATGACCTGAACTTGAAAAATATGAAGGGCAGTGCAGCTTTAATAAGCCGATGTAAAGCCAAATAGTTCCAGATTCTTCAATCCACTCCGGGCAGATTTGTAGGTAACCACCCCCCTGTTTGTAGGAAATTTAAAATGGCCCAATCAGATTCAGATTTCATCTCTTTGCTCGTTAGATGAAGGCCAAGTGAGTCAGACTGCAGCTTCTATTTATTTATTTTTACCTAAAAACATTCATCTAAAAGCTCTCGTCTCTTTCCTCCCTTCGAACCCGTCCGTTCGTCAGCAGGTCATCTCCCCACTCCAGTTATTCTCCATTTAGCATTTCTTAAGTGCGGTCTACCTTTAATCTCATCTCATTATCTCTAGCCGCTTTATCCTGTTCTACAGGGTCGCAGGCAAGCTGGAGCCTATCCCAGCTGACTACGGGCGAAAGGCGGGGTACACCCTGGACAAGTCGCCAGGTCATCACAGGGCTGACACATAGACACAGATAACCATTCACACTCACATTCACACCTACGCTCAATTTAGAGTCACCAGTTAACCTAACCTGCATGTCTTTGGACTGTGGGGGAAACCGGAGCACCCGGAGGAAACCCACGCGGACACGGGGAGAACATGCAAACTCCGCACAGAAAGGCCCTCGCCGGCCCCGGGGCTCGAACCCAGGACCTTCTTGCTGTGAGGCGACAGCGCTAACCACTACACCACCACCGTGCCGCCCTACCTTTAATGTATCATTAATAAAAATATTACGGAGATATTTCCATCATATTCTGATGAACTTTTATTGAACCATATGAACTGATTTTGCAACTGCAATATTTACACGACGAGAAACCATTTTTAGACAATAAGCAAAATAAATTTGTTTTGATTTAGATATTCTGCAGTGCTTCGTAATTTAGCTATTCATTAATGTCTAATGCGCATTTGATCGTATTTAAATGTTAATCTGCGTGAAATAAGTATTAAATTATTATTATTAGCACACCAAGTGTTACCAAGTGCCTTAAAAATTACATATAATAAAATGCTTCTCGAATGTTTACTCGGTTCCATATTGTGACAGCATATTTATTTATTTATTTAATATGAATGAATGAATAAATAAATAATGAATTTGGCATATCCTCTACAATATCAAAGAAAAGGCTGCTTCCTGTTTATTTAAAAATAATCAAAAAAGTACATTATATCCATTAAAACAAAAAACCTAAGGTAAGAAAAAAAAAAGTGCTGAGAATGCTCAAGCTAGTCGATCACATCTTTAATTAAAAAAGCCTAATTAGTGAAATGTTTTATGGTGACTAATTGATGTGTAATGAGGATGGAGTTATGCCAAGTCTGTTAAGTGTAACAGATCTCACAGGGCTTCAGAGACAATCTGCCAAATGAATAAATCATGAGAAAATACAAGATGGTAGTTTGAGGCCGAGCGTGACGTGGGGCTCGCTGTCGACAGACAGACGGCAACATCGATCTATTTTTAATCGCACTTAAATGCTAAATGGAGAATAACTGGAGTGGGGAGATGACCTGCTGACGAACGGACGGATTCGAAGGGAGGAAAGAGACGAGAGCTTTTAGATGAATGTTTTTAGGTAAAAATAAATAAATAGAAGCTGCAGTCTGACTCACTTGGCCTTCATCTAATGAGCAAAGAGATGAAATCTGAATCTGATTGGGCCATTTTAAATTTCCTACAAACAGGGGGGTGGTTACCTACAAATCTGCCCGGAGTGGACTGAAGAATCTGGAACTATTTGGCTTTACATCGGCTTATTAAAGCTGCACTGCCCTTCATATTTTTCAAGTTCAGGTCATAAAAAGAATTTTCCCCGACACCCAGTTATTTTTGTTTAGTGGACCGAAAGCTACTGAATTCGAATCACAGACTTCCAATTTTATTAGGTTTTTTTTTAAAATAAACAATTAATGAATTTATTTCCACGTGGCCCGAAATTCTCTGCTATTTTTTCCTGCTTCACCATGACCCAATTCAAGATACTACGTCATGCATCACATCACATCACATGGTGGGCTTTCCCCGTTCACGCAAGGCATTGTGGGATACAAATTTGAAACAGGAGAGAAAAATGGAGGACGCGAGTGTGCGAATGAAACATGAAAGAGCGACTACAGTAACGGAAAGAAAGCGAGAAGAAAAGACGTTATGTTCTATACGAAGGAAAGGAAACGCAGGACCAAACTAATAAATATCGGCGCTCAGCGAGCACCTCGGTGTGATCAGCTGTTCGTTTAGCGACAGAATGATGGAACTGTCAGTGCACGCTCAAAGGGAAACCTGTAGATGGCAGTAATGCAACACTGTGGATGCCAGCTGCTGTAAAACCCAAAAGAAGAAGAAGAAGGTAAACCTGCGCATGCGCACACGGACTTCCTCTGTCTGCTTGACTGCACGAAGCGAGCGATTTCATGCACATTATTTGCTTTAATCCCCTCAAATTAAATAACTTCCCAGCCACAGAATGGCCTGATATTTTGTGAGATATTACAGAAATAAACAGATATCACAATCACCACATTTCAGACGGAACTAAATTTCACCGATTTTATGAAATCGAAAGGCCGTCTAGCTTTAACTGAAAGTAAACAAAGTTGGAAACATTGTTTACAACAAGAAAATCAAGAAACAATCAGGTTTTGTTCCCCGAGGGAAGATCGATCCCAAAACATCGATCAGAACTGGAATCGGATGAGAAATCAGACAGGAGATACAACCCTTGTGAGAAGCCTGGAAAATTTGTTAATTTGGCCCAATTAGTAACTCATTAGCAAAAAATTTGACAAAACAACTAAGTTTTGTGTGCAGTGATGTTTTGTTTGAAAGAACTCAATCGGAACGGAAATCCGTGGAGAACCGACAGACAGAGGAGATACGATTTAACTGAATTGTGGACGACGGATGCCACGCCATGGCAACAGCTCATCGGCCTTACGGACAGAGAAGCTAATTAAGGGGGAAAAGCTACAAATTCTATTAGAAACCAAGAATCGCTGTTAACATAATCAAATACAACGCGATTATATTCAGTGCCTCCAATAACGTTACCACAAACATTTTAGAAAGTCATTGTTACTCCTGCGTGCCATCCAGAAGAGCGTGACCCAGATGTGGAGCGGTTTTGTTTATCTTTTTCTGAACATCACTGAAACTTCTGAGTCACATCGTTAAATTTAGGTCACCCAACATAACAGACATGGTTTCATATGAAACCTGCTCACAAGTAGACGAGTCATTTTAAAACCTTATTTAAAAAAGAAAGAAAAAAAAAACACTCCAGTTGAAAATGTACGGAAGCCGTGAGAGGCCCTTCATATAATCCTTTTTTTTTATTAACCTTGTTATCCCGAGATAACGACATAATTAATTCAGGATCCCGAGAAAACAACACAACTAATTCGAGATCTCGAGAAAACAAAACCGTTATTCCGAGATAATGGCATAATTAATTCAGGATCTCGAGAAAACACCACAACTAATTTGAGATCTCGAGAAAACAAAACCGTTATTCCGAGATCTCCAGAAAACAAAACCGTTATTCCGAGATAATGGCATAATTAATTCAGGATCTCGAGAAAACACCACAACTAATTCGAGATCTCGAGAAAACAAAACCGTTATTCCGAGATCTCCAGAAAACAAAACCGTTATTCCGAGATAATGGCATAATTAATTCAGGATCTTGAGAAAACACCACAACTAATTTGAGATCTCGAGAAAACAAAACCGTTATTCCGAGATAATGGCATAATTAATTCAGGATCTTGAGAAAACACCACAACTAATTTGAGATCTCGAGAAAACAAAACCGTTATTCCAAGATCTCCAGAAAACAAAACCGTTATTCTGAGATAATGGCATAATTAATTCAGGATCTTGAGAAAACACCACAACTAATTTGAGATCTCGAGAAAACAAAACCGTTATTCCGAGATAATGGCATAATTAATTCAGGATCTCGAGAAAACACCACAACTAATTCGAGATCTCGAGAAAACAAAACCGTTATTCTGAGATCTCCAGAAAACAAAACCGTTATTCCGAGATAATGGCATAATTAATTCAGGATCTCGAGAAAACAACACAATTAATTTGAGATCTCGAGAAAACAAAACCGTTATTTCGAGATCTCAAGAAAACAAAATTATTTCATGATCTCGAGAAAACAAAACAATTATTCCGTGATCTCGAGTAAACAGCTGAGAAATGGTTCATTCAGGTGCGCCAAGAGACTTGTGATACGCTGACTTTGGGGCTATTTCTCATTCTGTATAGACGCAACTTTGGTCATTAGAATGTCTGGAATAATCGATCACCTAATAAGGCAATATTTTGATCAGGGGTTGACACAGGGAGAGATTGCATTAAGTCTTTTAATAAGGGATAATTTCAAAATTAGTCCGCGGCACCTCCGCAGAAGACTGGCCCGGCTTCCGTACACAGGGGGCGCAGCTCTGCTAGAAATCTCAGCTGTTTTCTTGAGATCATGAAATAATTGTCTTGTTTTCTCGAGATCACGGAATAATTGTTTTGTTTTCTCGACATCCTGAATTAATTATGTCGTTATCTCGGGATAACAAGGTGAATAAAAAAAAAGATTATATGAAGGGCCTCTCTCGGCTTCCGTAAAAATGTCATTCAAGCTAGACGCCTTTCGATTTCATAAAATTTAGTTCCGTCTGAAATGTGGTGATTGTGATATCTGTTTATTTCTGTAATAGCTCACAAAATATCAGCCATTCTGTGGCTGGGAAGTTATTTAATTTGAGGGGATTAAAGCTAATAATGCGCATGAAATCGCTCGCTTCGTGCAGTCAAGCAGACAGAGGAAGTCCGTGTGCGCATGCGCAGGTTTACCTTCTTCTTCTTCTTTTGGGTTTTACGGCAGCTGGCATCCACAGTGTTGCATTACTGCCATCTACAGGTTTCCCTTTGAGCGTGCACTGACAGTTCCATCATTCTGTCGCTAAACGAACAGCTGATCACACCGAGGTGCTCACTGAGCGCCCATATTTATTAGTTTGGTCCTGTGTTTCCTTTCCTTCGTATATAACATAACGTCTTTTCTTCTCGTTTTCTTTCCGTTACTGTAGTCGGTCTTTCATGTTTCATTCGCACACTCACATCCTCCATTTTTCTCTCCTGTTTCAAATTTGTATCCCACAATGCCTTGCGTGAACGGGGAAAGCCCAACACGTGATGCATTACATAGTATCTTGAATTGGGTCATGGTGAAGCAGGAAAAAACAGCAGAGAATTTAGGGCCACGTGGAGATAAATTCATTAATTGTTCTATTAACCCTCTGGGGCCGAGAGCTTCACTGGCAAAGCTTGGCAGGTTTAGAATGAGTAGGTCATGTATTTAGATAAATATCTTCACAAGTTTTTAAAATCATACAAGCATGATAAACATATTGACAAACTTTATACTTTACACTTTCCGATGTGCCCGCTGCCAAATAATATTACAGTTTTTAAACTATCTAAATTAGAAGAAACATAAAACTTGTCAGCTAACTCAGTCACACTGGAGTTGGAGCGCTGAACACACTTACACATTCATAAAAGACTATTCACATGATAATCACTTTCTCACTCTCAGTTTTGATCATGACTTGACCTGATGGGATTAAGAGATGGCAGTGGGAGGGAGGGGTTTTCACTCTTCTCATTGAATGGAATGGAAAGTTTTTACCTTTCTCATTGACTACCGCTCCCACTGCCAACCCTTTATCCCAAAACAATAGGACATACATTTTTTTCATGGCCAGTTAATTGTCCAAAATCAGTGGCACAGATTTACGTTTTTGTACTTGATCCATTCCTAAGACTGAACACAATCACCTCAAGTGACAAACGGTTCATCACAATGGGTAAGGTCATGTTTTTTCACACATTCCAACACGGTTCTAAAACTGCTTTTTACATCATCTTCATTTATCTGTTTTTTTTTTTTTTTAAGTACAATCATGACATACATACTACAGAGATATTATTGTAGCTGAACTTGTGCTAAATACACACACACACAAAAAAGTCATACGACTTTGAAAATGCTGCTTAAATTTGTTGAAATTGATAAAATCAGAGCATACCAAAATAATCAGAGTGCTAGAAAATAGCCTCAGACACCAGAGGGTTTAAAAAAAAAAAATTTATAAATAAAAAAACCTCGTAAATTTGAAGACTGTGATTCGAACTCGGTAGCTTTCGGTCCACTAAACAAAAATAATTGGGTGTCGGGAAAATTCTTTTTATGACCTACACTTGAAACATCTGAGAGGCAGTCTACCTTTGATTACTGTCTTCACAAAGAACAAAAAAAACCCCACACACTTCAGTTGAAATGTCTTTTTTTTTTCCGTTTACGTTTCCGGTTGAGAGTACGTTGTGCGCGTTCTGGCTGCCGCTTCTCACCGGAGCTCTTATTTTATTTCTTTTTCTATTTTTTTCTTTCCTGTGTGTTTGTGTAGTTTGGTGTTTGAGTGTTTTGTCCGCCGGTGGTGTAGCTCCGGACCCAGTTTGGGGCGTCGGTTCCCTCCAGGCCTTGGTTCGCTGTGGGTGATGCCTGCGCTCCCAGTTATGGACTGCAGTGAGCCTGTTGCTCAATTTACATCGTGGTTGTCCAGCGCTCTGTGCTTTAACGCTTGGCGTGATGTTCCGAGCGATGTTGATGTTGCTCGGTGGTGTCGCGGCGGCTGTGTAGGCGGTTTGGGACACACCAGCGCTCTGCGTGGCGGAGCTTCTCTGCTCGCTTTGTGGATCCATGGCGTGGTGTTCGAGCGATGTTGCTGACGGCGTCACGGCGGCGGTGCTGGAGACGTGGGACTTGTTTTCGTGCGCCTTTTGGTGGGACTGTGGCTGCTACACCACGGGAATTACATCCTGACCCCTTACTTGGTGGACTTTTTACTTTTTATTATATTTTTATTTATTTACTTATTTTTTCTTTCCTTGTCTATAATTGTAAAGCGTCCTTGGGTTTTTTGAAAGGCGCTATATAAATTTAACTTATTATTATTATTATTTATTATTATAAAGATGCATCTGTGACATGAAAAAGACTAAAGATGTTAAAAACTAGGTAATTTAATTCCTCTGCTTGGGAATAGGGTGTGTTCTTACATCCAAGAAGTTGGAAATCACAGTAAGCATTTGGATCAATGCACCACACCAACCGAGTGCCACCTAGACAAATCCGTCCCTCAGAACTCAGCACAAAAAGACAAAGGCCGGTGAGGGAAGCTCCAGCGAGGCCAACAGTCCCTCTGAAGGAGTTCCAGAGTAGAGTGGAGTAAAGCTGGACCATTTCAAGAGCTCTGCAGAACTGAGGACTGCCTGGGAGGTGTGGCTACACAGAAACCATGAGCATAGATTAAAGCAGAAACGTCCCACGGATCCTGTTTTACTACCTTTACGGATGTTTTATTATTTACGTGGTGTATAAACGAACAAGAGACGAGACGCCGAAGCGATCTGAATGCTCGGTGTGAACAAAGCTCTGGTGAAGACTGGTGATTTCTGGTGTGATGAGGCCAAAGTTGAGGCTTGTTCAAGACCAGTTTCAATCTTCGAGCATGTATGTGGTGCAAAGATGACGCAGGCCATGTCTCCGTTCACACCAGGCGTACAGTGAAACACGGTGGTGGCGGCATTGTGCTGTTGGCACATGCTTCAGCCCAGAACCGAAAGGAGAACAGATGAAGCAAATACTGTACAGGGGGCATGGATGGATAGATGGATGGATGGATGGATGGATGGATGGAAGAAAACAAGCTTTGGAGAAAGTTCATCTTTCAGCAGTACAGTGGTCGTAAATATGAGGAAAAAGCAATGCAATGTGGTTAAAAACCATAAACGTGAATATTCTACGGGGCAAAGTCAAAGTCCAGATCTGAATCTGGTTAAGAATCTGTGTGTTTGAAAACTGCAGTCAACAAACAGCACCCAACCAAATAAATAAAATTAATTAATTCAATTAAACAGAGTGCTAAGCTGGTCAGCACACGTCTCATTCAATGAGTCAATTTTAATAAACTAACATTTATAATAACTGATAAATAGCTGCAGTACGAGCAAAATAACACACTTTGGACTGCCGTTATAGAAAAATTATTCACATCAGACGTCCAACGCATCACGCTACCCAGACACGGATTAGTTTCATCCCACCACGCGGCCTTTCGTGTTTTTTTTTTTTTTTCTCCTTACTGCAGGGTTCCCTCTCAGAGTCAAATGATTTTTCCCTGACATTAACGGAATAAAAAGCTGAATTTCCATAACCCATAATGAACGGAAAACCAGGCCGCGTTTGTGCTGAGAACACAGAAACCAGCCACGGTATTTTAAACCCATCAATTGGCGAGCGTTATGTACGAGTTCACAGATGTTTTCTGTACAAAACTGACTTTTTGTTGCTTAAAAGTAGTGAAATAACATCAAAAAGAAAACATCTGTATTTGTAGATTTGTCTAATATTTCCAATATCACTCACAGTCCATGACTTGCCCCCCCACAAAACGTCAAGGGCGTAGTCGCTCATCTGGCCTGCCGTCAAAACATCAAACAGAACTGAAACGTGGCAATGTGTGGGAGGACCAACGTCCACGACAAACTATACAACAGGAAACTCGACAAGGGACTAAGTTTCGTTCTCTGAGGGGAGATCGACCCAAAACATTGATCAGAACTGAATTCGCATAAGAAATCAGACAAGACATACACACAAAGTGGTTTGCAAAAGTTTGTGCACCCCAGTCAAAATTGCTGTGACTGAACAGTTAAGCAAGTTGAAGATGAACTGATCTCCAAAAGGCATAAAGTTAAAGACGACTCATTCCCTTTATATTTTAAGCAAAAACAATTCTTTATTTTCATCTTCTACATTTTCTAAATGACAAAAAAGAAAAGGGCCTGAAGCAAAAGTTTGTGCACCCTGCATAGTTAGTACCTAGTAACGCCCCCTTTGGCAAGTATCACAGCTTGTAAACACTTTTTGTAGCCAGCTAATAATCTTTCAGTTCTTACCTGGGGGATTTTCACACGTTTGTCCTTGCAAAGGCTTCCAGTTCTACAAGTTTCTTGGGCTGTCTTGCATGCACTGCTCTTTTGAGATCTATCCACAGATTTTCAATGATGTTTAGGTCAGGGGACTGTGAGGGCCAGGGCAAAACCTTCAGCTTGGGCCTCTTGAGGTATTCCATTATAGATTTTGAGGTGTGTTTTGGATATTGTCTTATTGTAGGACCCGTCCTCTTTTTAACTTCAACTTTTTTACAGATGGTGTGATGTTTGCTTCCAGAATTTGCTGGTATTTATTCGAATCCATGCTTCCCTCGACCAATGAAATGTGCCCTGTGCCACTGGCTGCAACACAACCCCAAAGCATGATCGATCCACACCCATGCTTCAGAGTCGGAGAGGTGTTCTTTTCCTGGAATTGGCACCCTTTTTTCTCCAAACATACCTTTGCACATTGTGGCCAAAAAGTTCTATTTTGATTTCATCAGTCCACAGGACTTGTTTCCAAAATGCATCAGGCTTATTTAGATGTTCATTTGCGAACTTCAGACGCTGAATTTTGTGGCTAGGACTCAGGAAAGGTTTTCTTCTGATGACTCTCTCATGAAGGTCATATTTGTTCAGGTGTCGCTGCATAGTAGAACAGTGCACTACCACTCCAGGGTCTGCTAAATCTTTCTGAAGGTCTTCTGCAGTCAAACAGGAGGTTTTATTTGCCTTTCTAGCAATCCAACGAGCAGTTCTGTCAGAAAGTTGTCTTCATCTTCCAGACCTCACCTTGATCTCCATTGTTTCTGTTAACTGCCATTTCTTAATAACATCTGATCTGAGGAAACAGCTGCCTGAAAACACTTTGCTACGTTCTTGTAGCTTTCTCCTGCTTCGTGAGCGTCAATTATTTTATTATTCAGAATGCAAGCGAGTTGCTTAGAGGAGCCCATGGCTGTTGATTTTAGGGACAAGTTTGAGGAGTCAGAGAATTTATACAGCTTTGAAATCTGCATCATCTGACCTTTCCTAATGAAGAATTTGAACAAGCCTCAGGTCAATAAGCTAATTAAAGGACATGGGACATGAAACATAAATGCACGCTATATCAGTTTCTTTCCATTAAAAATATGAATTAATTGCATCAACAAATACAAAATCATCTATTAAATTCAGCAAAATCGTTATATTCGTGATGATTATATGGCATTTCTGCTCGAGCTCCGATATGCATATTTTACAACCGGAAGAGCCACTGTCACGTGATCATACGTCACAAAAACTTTCGGGCACAGCACAAGCGGGTAGATGAATGGAGAAGTGAATGACAAGAAAATTGTTTTTATAGTCTTTAACGTACATTGAACATCATGGTGTATTGTGCTGCTTATGGTTGCAATAATTCCAATGGGAAATGCCCTGGAGTAAGGTTTTTTGCATTCCCCAAGGACCCGAAGCTGAGGAAAGTGTGGGCTCACTACTGCCGTAGAAAAAAACTTTGCAACTACTGTTTCCCATAAACTGTGTTCGGACCATTTCACTGAGGATTCTTTCAACATTAATACTCAGGTACTGAGCGATATTAATTGCCAAGCCAAATTTAAGAGGCCGTATAGCCGGGTTCATGGAGGCAGTGATAGCGCCATAATATACAGGGCCTAACATTCCTACAACTGTAGAGACAGTCAAGAAATCCTGTAACATTAATGGACATTTAAATAAATGTTAAGTTATGTTAGTAAGTTTGTTTAACTTTTCTTAATTTTCATCTCTTTCGCCAAACGGCGTGGTGTTGTTGGCTGTGTGATGGCGTTTCGCCATTTTGAATGTTTTCATCTCGGACTCTGGAAGCATTGTATCTCAATCAATCTCGAAAAATATCAGCAAAAAAAAAACTAGCTTGCAATGGACTTTAGCTAGATCTATGATGAACTTTCAATGTATGATACAAAAATAATACTTCTTTCAACAGATCATCAGCCTTTGAGCAGAACTGTTTTTAACTTACCAGGAAGTGTTATCGAGCCGACCGCTTTCAGTTTCATGAGGGCTGAATGAACTCTCACTCTCAGAATCATCTGACCCGTCAGAGTAAAGACAAGATCCATGTTCATGTGAATTTCCAGCTATCGGTTCGAATTGATCGGGTCTAACTTCACATCTCTGTGAAACATCGGGAATGTCACTGTCGATGGTGTCCATTTCGGTAACCTGTTTACATTAGATTCCCAAGCGCCGGCTCCTTGGAAAGTTTTTGTGACGTCACGGGTCACGTGACCACCTAGCTAATTAACGAATCATTGTTTTACGCTGATGTATAAAAAAGTTGAATAATGTGATGATTTTCACATTTTTGACGCCCTGCAGTGATTTAGATGGCATTTCTTATGTCCTTTATACATAATTATAGCCAGAAAAAAAATCCATGTCCCATGTCCTTTAAGGTCTGGAACCTTGGTAAAAGTTACCTGAGAACTCAAATGTATTGGGGTGCCCAATCTTTCGCATGATGTTCCTTTTCTTTTTTCACTCTCCAATTGTACAAAACAAAGATAATACAGAAATCTTGCAGAAAACGCTGAAAAGAAATGTCTCGTCTTTACCTTTATGCCTTTTGGTGATCAGTTCATCTTCTGCTCACTTAACTATTCACAGCAACAGACGTTTTCAGCAAGGGTGCCCAAACTTTTGCATGCCACTGTGTGTGTATATATATTTTTTTTGTGTGTGTATTTTATATATAAAATGTAATATAACATATACGCTCATAAACACCATCCAGGCCTGTCGTTACAAAAGCTGCGTTAGAAAAACCTGCATTCGAGCTCACAGAAGGAATTTAGCATGCACTTGTTCACACCTCGATGAGGGAATTATGCAGTGTGAATTTCCACCCTACTGCTCTTTCACATCGAACGCGCTGCAGTTCGCTGAAAACCGCAGCGCTCTCGCATAAAGGAAAAACGGCTGAGATAGTAAATGAGCTGTCAGCCTAAATTTCAGAGGGAGCAGATATTTTCAGTGATTTGACCCATTTTGCAAAATAATTTTGCAGCGCACACGCTTAGCGAGATGGAACTTTTTCTTCTCTTACATAACATTTTTTTAGGATCACTTAAGAAAAGCGGCACAAGCTGAATATTAACTCAAACACAAGCAGGAGTCTGAAATTTTAACATGAATCAGAAAGACAGAGAGAGAGAGAGAGAGAGAGAGAGAGAGAGAGAGAGAGAGAGAGAATCTGATTTTTACAGCTAAGGATGGAAATATTAAGTTGAACTGCTCCATTTTTCTGGCACAAGAAATATTTTCGTCCTGCATTCAATTACTGCGCTCACGTCTCCAGCCTGCAATTTCAAAAAAGAAATAAATAAAAAAAAATAAAAAAAAAAGGCAATAATGTACAAATATATTGGAGGGAGGAAATTTTCCCCCACCATTTTTTTCCATTAACTGAGATGGCTTTGGAAAAAAGAAAAAATGTCAGGTCTTAAAATTCCATCCGAACGAATGAGCAATGCAACGGAGCCTTCTTTCAATTTATATGCTAATGCTGCCCTGAATTAAAATTTAATAACTAGGCGCTATTGAAAAGCAGACTCGAATTAGATGAAAATAAATCCTGAAAGAGCAGTCTAAAATTAGAAATTCGGCCCGGCTTCGTGGCTGCTGCCAAGCTCCTGATGTGCTGACATTTTCTTCCTGATATGAATCAAAGTTGCAAAGCGAATTTGAAGTAGACAAGGAAAATCTGAGGCGCTCCTGTTTACAGAATCGTTCGACCGAGACCTCGTGCATACGCCTTAAATGCCGACTAAATAACGCCCATAATGCGGTGAGAAAAATAAGCCTCCACCCCATCCCCCACTCTCTGCTTTATCACCAATGTGCATGGCTATATGGAGAGCTTTACATCTTTGGGCAGCTCTAAAATTAAAGGGGCTATTAGTGAATTTTAAGTAAGAGCACATCGGGGGAAAGAAAAAAAATCTCATCACGTTTGGGCAGATTTGATAAAATATCTGCTCAGAGGACAAACTCTGGTCTCTGTGGCACCACATGCTCAGAAAATGGGTGAAAAATAAACAATAATGTGGCCCACCAACATGCAACCAATCAGGACAAGGTGGTGTCCTTGGGCGTTGGTCCAGGGCTTTCCACAAAGCGCGGACACACGCCGCTCTTCTGCGCTGTGTGACATCTGCGCCACGTCGTTGCTTGCACGCCCCCCCAAAAAAAATGCAAAATAAATAATGATAATAAAAAAAAAAATCTCAATACCATAACTTGAACAATGCAGAGTACTTTCTGCACCTAAATATCTCCTATTCCTCTCTGAAACTGAGTCATAACTATAGAAATAGGAAGTTATTGTAATATATAAGTAAGTCTTGACTATCCAGGTGCTCAACCCAGAAGTGAAAAAGGGTTTCTTTGCGTGCACTGACTGCCATTCGCAACCATACATAAAATCACGTTCCAGGCGCTGGTCACTAGATGGGGCTGTTGCATGATCTGACCTCGATTCTGTTCCTGGCACTATACTGCAGGCTTTCGGGGGTGACTTTTGCCGGTTGGGCTGCAGGTCTGTAGTTGACCGCCATATTGCTACCATTCCAATTTTAGCTGCTACATTGTTCAATATTATGCATTTTTTGTTGTGCAATAAAGTTGTTTATTTTTTTCGCAGACCGGTTTCCATCAAATCCTGCGCTCGGATTGGCTGGCGAGCGGGTCTGTATCCTACGATACGGACCCCAGTTATGGACCTCTGGCGACTCGCTCGTTCACAA
The DNA here is from genome assembly GCF_027579695.1 of Neoarius graeffei. NCBI lineage: Eukaryota > Metazoa > Chordata > Actinopteri > Siluriformes > Ariidae > Neoarius > Neoarius graeffei. Next base: position 5,703,396 of record NC_083596.1, read on the forward strand.
CAACAAACATAGTAGCATTTTTTTGTCAACATTTATCTTTTTTTTTTAATAAGATTATCAAAAATCTTATAAATGTTTGCCAGCATTTCTCAGGAGAATAGCATTAATTTTACAGCATGGATAGTAACCGATGACCGTTTGACCGGTGGTTGACCGAATCAACGCCAACCGGTTAATTTTTTTTTTGGTTGTCGGTGAAAAAAAAAAAAAAAAATCAATCGTTTTGAAGCTGCCGATTTTGGAGCGGAGAACCTGGAATTCTGTGTTGTAAACGCTTGAGGCGTGCCATGTGGTGTAAGGACGACAGCTGACAAATCAGAAACACCCATTCAGTCATGTCCCGCCCTCCCGCCCCAGTTAAAGACAGCTGACAAATCAGAAACACCCATTCAGTCATGTCCCGCCCCAGTTGAACACAGCTGCCACTTGGCGAAAGAAAAAAGTGTAGACGCAGGCTTTTTAGCTTACAAATTACTATTCTGGTTTTTTTAATTATTATTAGAAGGCACATGGAGTTTAGTCCTGCCTTGGCCAGTGCATTCTGAAAGTATGTTTTGGTCTGTAGCCAACAATGCATGTTATTGCAGATCACATCTCTCCACACAAACTAAAGGCGCAGATGCCGACTTTTTCATGGACTGTAACGGCATTTGCTTATGTAGTAATTTTAATACAGAATTTACTCTGATGAAATTATTCAGACACTCCAACGCCCCCCCTAAAAAAAAAAAAAATCGGATCTGCACGAGCCGTGAAAAAGGCGCGCCGTTTGCATCCCTGTTTAAACTCATAGGTTAACCGACTTTAACCGGCTAATGAGGCTCGGTGGTCGGTCAAGATTTTTTTTAGTTTTCGCCATCCCTAATGGATAGCGATAACGACAGTGTTCACAGCGAAAGCGAGTTTTACTACCCTGAGGAAGAATAAAAGAAAACATTTCAGGAGAAAGCTAAAAACCTGTAACTTGCTAACGCTGAGCAAAAACATGGCTGAATCCTGAATGACTCAATTTTGTATAAATAGGGGACTACATAGGCGGCAAAATGTAGTTTTTTTCCTGCCATGGAAGTGCACTTGTATACCGAGGAGGAAGCCATTTGCATTACAGCCGTGAATGAGGATTCAAAATGGCGGCTCGGCTCGGTTTTCCCTTTCGGGCGCTCTCGTTTTCGGTTAGAATTTGGTAAAGAAAAAAAACTATTATTTACCAGCTTAAGGTCGGTCCGTATGGTGAAATACGGTGACCTCGGCCCTCTCAAGACCTCGGTCACGGTATTTCACGATACGGACCTCCCAGCTGGTAAACACCATATATTTATTATACATACGGGCCACTTTTTCGATGGAATGAAAATGTGTTCTATTCCCTTCCAGCAGGTTTATTGATGGCATGCAATATCATCATCATATCGCTTATCCTCCATGTATAACGCCACTCTCCCCAATACAGAATAAGCGTGCTATATTGTTATAATATTGCACGTTGTCAAGACAATGCGACATCACAATTCGGAGCTCATGCGAAAATCCAATGACAAAACTTTTCTGCTGCGCGTACGCACAATCATTTCTTTGTCGGCTTGACTGCAATCTTGACTGATTATGATCAGAGATCACAAACGCTTGAAGTCAGTAGGGTCATTCCACGTCAATTCAACCACGGCCCGCGCACTTGGGTCTCAAAAAATTCTGAAAAAAATCACCAGATGTACCATGTTAGCCAGGAGAAACACCAAGTTTATTTGAATGTAAGATGTATACGTTCCATGTTACAGCCAGTTTTACTGGGGGGGTCAATTTTGTTCAGACTCTTTTTTTTTTTGTCAAAGTTCACAAGCCCATAGCTCAAGAACTAAACCATGTAGGAAGCTCAAATTTTGCATGCTGGTACATAAACAGGAATAGTATGTAGCGAAACTGTCATTTTGGGTCTGGATGATCCTGCATGGTCATAGCACTCCCTCAAAGATGATCAAAATGTTGGAGTTTTGGCTGTGCTCTGTTTAGGCCTTCAGAAGACATATTTTTACCCAACATAGGCTCTTGATTTTTTCCCCTTATTGAGATAAGTGGGGCGGCACGGTGGTGTAGTGGTTAGCGCTGTTGCCTCACAGCAAGAAGGTCCTGGGTTCGAGCCCCGTGGCCGGCGAGGGCCTTTCTGTGCGGAGTTTGCATGTTCTCCCCGTGTCCGCGTGGGTTTCCTCCGGGTGCTCCGGTTTCCCCCACAGTCCAAAGACATGCAGGTTAGGTTAACTGGTGACTCTAAATTGAGCGTAGGTGTGAATGTGAGTGTGAATGGTTGTCTGTGTCTATGTGTCAGCCCTGTGATGACCTGGCGACTTGTCCAGGGTGTACCCCGCCTTTCGCCCGTAGTCAGCTGGGATAGGCTCCAGCTTGCCTGCGACCCTGTAGAAGGATAAAGCGGCTAGAGATAATGAGATGAGATTGAGATAAGTAGAAACACTCAAAAAAAAAAAAAGCAATAAACAGAAAGGAAACTCCATCAGTGTTTGAACAGAAAACCTCACAAGTCTGACCAATCATTTTGGATGTCATTTTCAGAGCACCGTAACACCTTGTGGGAATGTGCGCGGATTTTTTAAATATTTTTTTCTTTATTCTCCATGATCCCTTCTTTTTAAAAACACCAATTTGGCTTGTCGTAGTCGAATCTTTCTTTTTTATTTTCCACCCTGAACATGGGCAAAATGCACCATTGAGAGCAACATGTTTTCTATAGCATTAATGTAAAGAGTAAAGAACCAAAGGCCAATTTTGCTCTGACATGATCACCCGAGAGCGCCTGTGCAGGGGTGGAGGGATCCTTTTCAATTTCTAGAGGGGTGTTCACACGGCAACTTTTACTCCGGTGTAGCACCGGGGCTGCCCCGGTAGAGCGTTCACACGGTACAAAGTTATACCGGTGTCGCCCCTGAAAGCTGCTTAAACCGGTGCAAATCTAACCCTGCTCGGGAGGTGGTTTAAGAAATTGACTCCGGAGTAAACGCTAGTTTGCGGGGCAGCACCGATATAAAATGGGCCGTCTGAACGCTACGGGGTAGACTCGCTACGCGTGAGGAGAGTTGATTACATACGGGCATTGCGTAATTTGCATCCTGGTATTTTGCGCTTCCAAAATGGCGAATATCAACAACAACAGAACTGCGTGTCTTCCAGTGTTGCCAGATTGGGCGGTTTTAAGTGCATTTTGGCGGATTTGAACATATTTTGGGCTGGAAAACATCAGCAGTATCTGGCAACACTGGACTGTCTTCATCCACGTTGTTTTCCCGGCGCTTGGTGATGCCATGACAACCGGGAAAAGGAAGTACATTTTCACGCATGCGCATATTTCATTTCCGCATTATTACTATCGTATAGCACGGTCGCAAAAACTGCCGTGTGAACGCAAGTGGGGCTGCACCGGTGCGAACACGCTTCTCTCTAGTAAGCAGGTTTGTGACATGTGAACGCTCCACAAAATTTACACCGGTGTAAGATATATCGCAACAAAATACATCGGTGCAGCATCGATGCAAACATGTGCCGTGTGAACACCCCTAATGATTCAATATTGAGAGTAACCACAGGTGCCCCTAAAATCACTAAAAGCCCCGGTTGAATTGACGTGGAATGACCCAGTAGAACTCACGGTTATGTTTAATATTGAAAGTAAGAGCATTTCCATATGTACAATGTGACAAGAACCTCACAGGATTGGGATGTGTTCATAAGAAAAACCACTTGGTAGTGAGACTAATCAGAAGAAAAGGCTTCAGTTTGCTAGGGAGCATAATGACTGGACCCTGGCGCAACGGGCAAACGTTTTGTGGTCTGATGAGTCCAGACTGACCCTATTCCAGAGTGACGGGCGTGTCAGGGTACGAAGGGAAGCACATGAATCGATGCATGGCCAGTGTACAAGCCTCTGGAGGCAGTGTTATGATCTGGGGTTGATTCAGTTGGTCAGGTCGAGGCTCAGCAACGTTGTGGGGTGATGAAATGAAGTCAGCTGACAACCTGAATGTCCTGAATGACCAGGTTATCACCACATCAATGGATTTTTTTTCTTCCCTGACAGCACGGGGATAAAATTCAGGCTCGGATTGTGAAAAAGTGATTCAGGAATCATTTTCATACACCACAGAGTCCTGACCTTAACCCCACTGAAAATCTTTGGAATGCTGGAGAAGACTTTACAGAGTGGGTTCAACTCTCCAGATAAGAGCTCGGTGAAAAATTAATGCAACCCTGGATGGAAATAAACGCGCCGTTGCAGAAGGTTGTCGAAACAATGCCACAGCACACGCATGCTGTAATCAAAGCTAAAGGTCGTCCAATGGAATATTAGTGTGCGTGACTTTTTTTTTCTCCCCTTTTCTTTTTTCTTTCCCCCTCCCCCAGGACCAGGCAGTGTACAGTATTATACTGCTATAATGTTCTCAGTTCATTCATCAAACAGAGCATGATGATTACAGCCCATGCAACAAGCGACGCTACACTCGCGGTGTTGTGGAAAGCTCCGTCGGGAATGGGAATGCCTCGTCCCTGGGGTGCCGTTGTTGGTGGTGTCCAACGATGTGTTCCATTTTCTCGGTGAAGATCTCAACCCCTACCCCTTGTAGCTCCGTTTTGAACGGCCACTACCCAGTCGAGGGCACTCCAAAACTAGGGGCAGGGCCGGCAGGGGATTGGGATTGGACCTGCGTGCTTTTTTATGCATCTCTTGGCACAATGAACAGAAAATGGATCAAAAGAAAATCAATAAAAGAAGAAGTTTTCATCCTAATGTCAGGCTGTAATTTAGCTAAAAGCAAAGTCTCAAATAATGTACTATACTCTCTCATATATATGAAGAGTTCAGATGCAAAACCCTCTAAACGCCATCTCCGTGAAAAATGAGTTAAGGATGTTGTGGGAATCCTGGTTACATCTAGTATATGTAAATGAAATATTTTTGTAAAAAAATAAAATAAAAACCACTCCCCGTCTTGTCTAAAAAATCGGTTTAATATCAAACCCCTCTAAACGCCGCTTCGATTTAGCAACAAAAGCCTCTATGTTCAACAACCAATCAGAACGTCACTTGGACTCGCGCGCTTTAACGCTAGTAAACAAAGGCTCATCAAGGAAGCTGCAACTTTATTTAGAGGGAGATTTCGCGAAATGGCAGATAATACCAACATGGATTACGATGGCATGGATGAACCTGTCCTCCAGACAGTGAATGGGCAGAGAAAACGTCGCATTGTTGAAAATCATGTTCGCTATAAAGCGAAAATGAACTGATATAGTGGCGAAAAGACTGAAAATGGAATAGCCTGCAATCACAACAGGTTGATGTGCGCTGCGGCAAGCTTAACTCAGAACGACCTGGCATACTTTAAAAATCAGCTATACACATCTAAAGATAAAGTTGAACAGGACACTATACTTCTGTCCCACTTGGAGATTATGCCGGTTCAACGGAGGAGGGAACAAGTTGATGATGAAGACAAGAGATGGCAGAGAGACATGACCATCAAATACTCCGTTCTGAAGGAAGATAAAACAAGGGTTCCTGAGAGGTGTTGGTATTATTAGGTATTACCTAAAAATATGGTGCAATTTGCTCATGATCATAGGTCCCATATTAAATTAGCTACGAGTGAGCCAACCGCACCACCATCACAACCACCCCATATGTGTGGTATCATAATTTTCAATATTTTCAATTGTATCTTTGGTGGTTTTGTAACACTTACCTATGTCTGTAAGGAAAAAAAAATGGATTTAGAGGTTTTTGCACACAAGCCACATATGGATTTAGCTGGTTTTGACGCTAAATAAAAAAATAATTGCTAAAATATAGTAATTTGGCTGAAGTAACATTTGTGAGATTAACATATATTTTTCACTAACTAATAACCTTGTGATTTCAAATAAAACTAGCTTTCTATACTTAAATATGAAGGCCTGATAAAAAATGGCCTTTTTCTCAAAAAGTGGTCAAATGGATTTAGGGAGTTTTGCATCTGAACTCTTCATATATATATATTATATATATATTATACATCTACACTATGTGCCAGGGTATGTAGCATTTTTGTTCAGCTGCATAACAGCAGATTCCTCAAGCAGAATTCACCCAGAGGCATTAGTACACAGACGCAATTTCATTTTAAAATTGCTTTGTAAATTGGGATTTACAGTACTGTATAAAAGTCTTAGGCGCATGTAAAGAAATGCTGTAGAGCAAAAATGGCTTAAAAAAAACAACACTATAAAAGCGGCTAGAGATAATGAGATGAGAATATTTGGCGTGAGCGATGCAGTAACTCACAGCCGTACCAAATCACAAAACCAGGGAGTAACTATCGTCCAGGCTGATTAGAGCTTCCAAACAAAATCAGAATCAAAAGCCGCTGAAAACTCAGGGAGGAGGAGCAATTTGTGTCAACTGCGGATGGACGCACATCAGGCTTTCGTCTAAACGGGGGAACAGGGGCGCTGCGCCCTCTTACTCTCGGCGTGCGCCCCCTTACCGACTCCGTGAAAACATCCCAGCAACACTACGTGACAATGTGTCTGATCATCAAATACGTTATAATTGCTCCAAAAATATTCCAATCATAGTAGATACACCGCCAGACGGTGCAAAAGCAATCCGAATTGGCGTTTTCCAGACTGAGGCGCCATGTTGTTTAGTTGTTTACTTGTCGCGGCTGCTCTCGCGAGATTTGACATGAGTTACATACAAGGTCAGCTGACTTGTAGCGCGAGATTTCTCGAGACTGAATGACCTTTCACCCACCGGCGCGGGAGCTTTTGACAGAAGTAGTTCGCGAGTTGTTTTTGTTGACACTTGGGCATTTAAAGATGTCATCCCGCGGCACGAAGCGGAAGAAAGCCAAAGACTGTCCGGGGCAGAAGAAGATTAGGCCAAATAAAAAAAAAAAAAAAAAAGTGTGTTTCCGGTAACCCGACCGATCGAGAATTTCCACGTCGAAATTGCCGACCGTAAAGTTTTTATTACAAATTTCCCTCGATATTGTAGTGTAAGCGGCGTTAGTTTGTCATAATTTTTTGTTTCAACGCATTCAAGTTGTGAAAGAAATGATAAAAAGTAAAATGTTTCGCCACTTCTATCAGCCGTCCTCCATAAACTGAGCCGAGCCGCCATTTTGAATCCTCATTCAAGGCTGTAAAGCAAATTGCTTCCTTTTCAGTATACAAGTGCACTTCCATGGCAGGGACAGACACTATATTTTGCCGCCTATGTAGTCCCCTATTTATACAAATAGGAGTCATTCAGGATTCAGCCATGTTTTTGCTCGACCCAAGTTCTACAGTAGGCGAGGCCGTCTGCTTTTAATGGAAGTAGCCTAGGACGTTATTTCTTGATAAGGTGTTTTCATGTTATTACATGAAAATATCATGAAATATCGCTTCCGTAAATCATAACTCGAACTCTCGCGATATTTTTTTATTCGTTTAAATATTTAAAACACTTATTTTATTATGATGTGTGGTATAAAGGATTCTGTGCCAAAATACTATTTTGTAAGATGTTTACTTGTGTTAATTTTTTCGAACAAAATTAAAAAAAAAAAAAAAGAAAAAAAAAAAAAAAGAAAAAAAAACACACCTTTCCTACCTACCGACCTTATTTTAGTATTTCATATTACCGGAAACACACTTTTTTTTTTTGGCCTTACTTCTTTCTTTTTCAATGTTGACAGACAATTTGTTACAATTTCCCTCTCAGATAGCCTCAGAATGTCCCATTGGAGCATTTTTCAAAGGCTTAGCACGGCGGGGGGGACAACCGGCACCCCCCCCCCGCCATGGTGAGCGCCCTCATACTAATTTTTTCTAGAAAAAACCCTGCACATGAAACCCCACCCCAAATTTTCCTAAGTTGAAGTGGTTGCCATGGAAATATAGAAAAAATAAAAAGCACAGAAATCCCAAAATGTCAAAAGGCACAACTTGTCTAGTCACTTAAAGTGCATATCACGGATAAATTCAGGAGCGAGATCAATGTAATTCCCCTATTTTATATTAAACTTTGGTCAAATATCTGTCACATTTTGTGCATTTTTTTTTACCTTGCGCAATACCAGAAAAAATCAGTTAAAATCGAGCCATTTGAGGCGAATTGGTCCGCCTCTGAAAAAACTTTGCATTTGGATTTCTTGGCAAACATTGATTTTCGTGACGTCGCGTGCGGGACGCCTCCCTCTGAATCCTACGTCAGCGCTGGTTTGTTTATGAGAAAACGACCTGGTGGTTTTCTGCAAATTTCTTCAACGTTATCGCGTAATTATTAAAATGGTTAACAGATGTATCGGCGGAGGGTGTAGCAACACCAATCTTGATGGGATTAGTACTCATCGTTTTCCAAAAGACCGGACAATGAAATGGGAGCGCTTGGTCTACACAGGCTGTGCACTGAAACCGTGCAAAGCTCTCGCAGCCTGCTGGCGCTTCCGCAGGTAACGTCACGAATCTGGCTCCAGACTCCCTTGGGATTTTTCCAGACGAGTTTTGTCATTTTATTTTTTTCTGCTGCAGACAGATGGCCTTGTGCAAAATTACCCTTCTGGATGAGTGTGTAAAGGGACAGACTTTCATATTAAAAAAAAAAACAAAACACGAAATTGGTCCAGGATATGCACTTTAAAGAAGAACTGAAGTCATTTTTAAACTTGCTTTATTTCTTAATTAACGTGTTATTCAATTACGTTTTCGGTTTTAGTAACCTTATATCGTGACTCATATTGGCAACTAATTGCAATTAAATATTATACTTATCGGCCTATTCGGTTTTTAGCCGTGTTGAATTTAGTTCGTTTGGTCCACGGCAGGCGTCGCTTATCCGCGCGATCTTCACGAGACTTGTGTGAGACTTCGAAACGTGAAGTGTCAGCCAGGTGTCAGTGCCGCCATTTTGAAAACTGTTTTCCAAACAAAATATTGCACAAAAACGAGTTTAAATGACGATTACTGCCTACTTTTTTCAAACTTTCCTGATTGCTATCAAAACAAACAAAACTTCCGGCTTGATTACGTCAGCATTCGAAAGAGGGCGCGCGCGTCTTTTGACAACGTTGGCAGATGTCGGTCACTTTGATTTCCGCTGTACGTTTTACTTCCGTCCTACGATGTCTCGCACAGGTCTCAACGAATCTCGTTTACGGCCATCGCTTTGACATACGGACTGATATATTACAGAGCATATTTCAAACACTCATAGCTTGCTCTAGCAGCGACAAAATAGCGATCAAAAATGCATTCCGATATTTAATAAAATGAGAAATAGAATTCTGGTAATAAAAAAAACTTGCCTTCAGTTCTCCTTTAACTATAAGGTTTTGTGAAAAAAAATTTCTTAATAGTTTGAGTTATGCTCTAGAAACTAAAATGTTTACAGACAGACAGAGCAATAGCTATATCCTGCCGCATTATATGCCAGGGATATTTTTTTAATATATAAATAAAAAGACTGACACACACACACACACACACACACACACACACACACACACACTGCACGAAAATCATGTCAACAGTAGAATACACAGCTACGGATGACTGCTAAGTAATAAATTAGCAACTCGGAAATAAATGAAAATTTCAATAAACCCAACAGTAACTTTTGTGAAGTCTCACAATCATCCAAATAAAACAATCAAAATAAAAACCCACGGAGAACTCCGCTAGGAAATTTCCAGAAAATTCATCACACAGCTTAATTAGCAATTTCTTAATGAGAAATCAACAAATGAAACAGCAACTTTTGTGAAGAATAACTAGATCTTCAAAAGAAAACAAACAATCAGAATCAAAATGCATTAGAAAGCCAGGAAGGAGTAGCGATTTTCCTGAAAGTTTGTTCATCAGCCTAATTAGCAACTTGGTAATGAGAAATCACAAAACCAAAGAGTAACTTTTGTACACACTGATTAGATCTTCCAAACAAAACAATTAAAATCCATTGAAAACTCGGGGGGGAGTAGCGATTTTTGTGAACTGTGGACAGACGGATGGACGCTGTGTGATGGCAATAGCTCATCGGCCTACGGCTGTGCGGGCTTAAAAAATAAAATGGCAGTCTGAGGTCCAGCGAGTGCAGTTTTATGCGGAAATGATCTGTAGGTTTTCCTGAGCATCTTCCAGAACCAGCCGCAGTTCTTCTGGACACTTTGACTGTCACACTCGCGTCTTCATTTTACACCAAAACCCAGCAGCCTTCATTATGATTTCTTTTTTAATCTGAAAAGTGCTCTCTTATGGAATAGAGGGGTGTTCACACGGCACATATTTGCATCGATGCTGCACCGATGTATTTTGTTGCGATATATCTTACACCGGTGTAAATTTTGTGGAGCGTTCACACGTCACAAACCTGCTTACTAGAGAGAAGCGTGTTAGCACCGGTGCAGCCCCACTTGCGTTCACACGGCAGTTTTTGCGACCGCGCTATACGATAGTAATAATGCGGAAATGAAATATGCGCATGCGTGAAAATGTACTTCCTTTTCCCGGTTGTCATGGCATCACCAAGCGCCGGGAAAACAACGTGGATGAAGACACCAGTGTTGCCAGATACTGCTGACGTTTTCCAGCCCAAAATATGTTCAAATCCGCCAAAATGCACTTAAAACCACCCAATCTGGCAACACTGGAAGACACGCAGCTCTGTTGTTGTTGATATTCGCCATTTTGGAAGCGCAAAATACCAGGATGCAAATTATGCAATGCCCGTATGTAATCAACTCTCGTCACACGTAGCGAGTCTACCCCTGTAGCGTTCAGACATCCCATTTTATATCGGTGCTGCCCTGCAAACTAGCGTTTACTCCGGAGTCAATTTCTTAAACCACCTCCCGAGCAGGGTTAGATTTGCACCGGTTTAAGCAGCTTTCAGGGGCTACACCGGTATAACTTTGTACCGTGTGAACGCTCTACCGGGGCAGCCCCGGCGCTACACCGGAGTAAAAGTTGCCGTGTGAACACCCCTAATGCTGCTCAGATACAAACTTTTTCTTTTCTGTAACATTTAATTTTGTTCCGGAAAAAAAACGTTTGGAACTCTAAAATGGTTTTATACTGACTCAATAATGTAGAAGTCATAAAATAGAAGTATTATGCTAAGGATTAATTAGCATGCTAGCTGGTTAAGTGAAGGGGGGAGGGGGGAGCCAGATACCAAACCTACAGTAGGGGGGGACCCTTTCAAATCGTCAAGTTTATTTGTATCGCGCTTTTAACAATAAACATTGTCGCAAAGCAGCTTTACAGAATTTGAACGACTTTAAACATGAGCTAATTTTATCCCTAATCTATCCCCAATGAGCAAGCCTGTGGCGACGGTGGCGAGGAAAAACTCCCTCAGACGACATGAGGAAGAAACCTCGAGAGGAACCAGACTCTAAAGGGAACCCATCCTCATTTGGGCAACAACAGACAATGTGATGAAATCATGAGAGAAGTCAATCCAAAAAACGGCTTCGTTTCAGTTTTACAACACAATGTGTAAAAGGTCAGGGATGTTTTGGTTCGAAATGCAGACTAAGACTGGGGGAGAAGAAAAAAAAAATCCATTTCAGGAAGTGCTCACAGGCAAAAAGTGATCACATCATGCTGAAAAATAACTGTCATCAGACTGGTTATTACTTTTTTCCTCTTTTCTCAGTCCTTTTAATAAGCACCGTTCGTTCCTTTGCAATCATTATGAATAATTTTACAGTCTCACGCGTCCTGAAGATAATTTTATCAAATGAAATATCTGAACTCTAACCTCACTCATTAAGATTTAGTGCCAAAATGTTCAACTGCTTTCTCAGGTTCATAGCAGCGTCTCATCTCGGGCTGCTGAACCTTTCCTCCACTGTGGATACAACCTCAAAAAAAATAAAAAATTTTCCTGAGCCAAAAACCCGTAAGCTCATGGTGTTTTCCGTACAACCACAATTTCTTCCTGTTTCCACACCTTTGTTTAATTTCAGCAAATCATGAACGTCAGTGCAAACAGATTTGGCTGTTTCTCGGGGAATTACAGGGTGCAAGTTTAAACAAGTGAGCTACAAATAACAAGGAAGTTGTGATGGTTAATTTTTTTTAAAAAATAAATAAATAAAGTTGCCAGTAACTGCCAGACAAATAGTCACGTGATCAAATTTCCGACCTCATAAACAAACACGAGAAATAAAACTTTTTTCCAGAATCTGCAATACGTTATTTGCATTTTCCACACGTGCACTTAGGGGGCGTGGCCATGGCCATATCTATACTTTCTACAATATTCCACCCATTTTAATAAAAAAGTGATGTTATTTATATCCTTATTAATCTTTAAGTTATCGATGTTTTTGAGACACTGATTCATTAAAATTAGCCGATAATTAAATTAAAACACAAAATGTGTGCTTTCCAATTCATTCAGTTGACCTTCTGTTTTTTTTCTGGAATAATAGCTCTCAGAGACCACAAGGGGGCGATATAAAATCCATAGCTTTTGTATCTATATAGATAGTTTTCACATGACGTCACAGAGTCGGGGATTCCCTGGTGGCGGCCATCTTGTAGGGCAAGCTTACCGTACGGGTCACTGAGCACACATTGTAAGGCGCGAGTTACATTTATTTATATATTATTTACATTTATAGTTACATTATTACTATTTTTAAAGCGAGCAATGGTGCACACCTGTTGTATTCACGGCTGTCGTAATAGGTCAGACGATGACGTCAAGCGAAGCTTTTATGGAATTCCCACTGTACGGGAGCACGAAGGCGAGCAAACAAAGAAACTCAGCATACAAAGGAGAAATCTATGGCTTGCAAGAATCAACCGCAAGGATTATCAGCCTTCCAAACACAGCAAAGTCTGCTCCGATCATTTTATAAGTGGTAAGTTGTTTAAATAAACAATCGTGTAACAAGCCTACATACCACTTAATTATATTACAAAGTTTATACTGACATGGTACTGTAATACCACTAATGGATGTAAAATTTGTCTTAAAATCAACTCGATATTATACACACACATTTATATGCAGTGTTGAGAGCTCTAAAACTCTAATGTTTACATACCTTGGCTGTAATTAGGACACGGCTCTCACTTGTTTTTATATGGTGGACTTCACGGACCCAGCCACAGACAAAATAATTGTATGACTCCAGCGACTTGTATGCTTTGAGGTCGTCAAGTGTGTAGGCGCTTTTAGTATTCACGAAATAGTTCACAATATCAGGGTACGATATGGATGGCAGCCCTGCATAGTCACTTGAAAATGCGTCTTTGTCCACTTCGTAGGGGTCAATTCCCCCAATCATGGCCAGTTTGGCTGCATACCGTTGTCGTGAGATGTCGTCCAATGTATCCATATACTTCCGTTTGCTTGATTTTGCCGATACTGATCTTTATTTTAGAAAACTGACTATATAACTTCATAAATTCGTCCGAGATAACGTAGCCGGTAGTGGCGATGGTCCGTTTTGTTTGCACTGCAAGATGGCGGCTGGGGGGCGTTCCCCGGAATGCCGTGACGTCAGTGAAAACTATCTATAGCTTTCATCTCATGGTGCTTCCGTATACTACACTAAATACAGACAAGCCTTCACAACTTCGATAATAACGGGTTCGTCAATTTATTTAGTTACACCCGTTTACCTCTGAAAAATGCTGATTTATGTACATCAATAAACAAACAAACATTGGGAAATTTTTCTGATTATCGACACATGAAAAAGGCATCAATCCCAAGCTAAGTGATTAACACACTTGTGTGGTACGACGTCTCAAAGCTACGGATTAAACAGGATGTTAAAACATGAACACTGGTAGTGCAGGAATTTTTATGGACTTTTTATATTTAGCATGGGACGCACCAGGGTAACACTTCATTACTGATGATGATGATAACTCTAGCCTGGATAGCAAGTGAGGCTAGTTAGTTAGCGAATACTATCGAGGATACGGGTCCGTCTCAGAAACCGCTCTCTCATTTGGGACATTCTGGTCAAAAAAATTAATTTTCTAATTTTACTATTTTTTTGCATTTACCTAACACTCCATATTTCTTTTGTCATGTTTAATAAGAATAAAGATAGCATCTTGCTTTATCTGGCCTCCACTGTGGAACATTTTGATTACAATTCAAATGCTTTTGTAAAATTGATTTACATATAAAATAACTCCATCATGAAGAATTAAAGCCCCTCCTTCACAGAGGAGTGAAAGTATTGAATAAATTTCCTCTTTTTGATTGCTTGGGTTAAAAATGCCAAGTTATGATGACTGAATTGATTATTCACTTAAATATGAATAATATGATACAGTTTGGGTGTTTGATACGGCGAAATAGGACACAATGGAAAAATCAAGAACACACCGGAAAGATGAGAATAACGGCGGTGGTAAAAGAACAGCGACTGTACCGGCTGAAGGTCGCGCTGGTCTCTGCTGCGGCGCGCGAGCAACGGGACATCACTACCGCACCGGACGGAGCGCGAGGCGGGGGCGGGGCAAAATGACTGGCCGTAGATTCTATCAAAAGTTCAATTTAAATTGACCATGGTTGCAAAATATTGGCCAAAAATACGCAAACACTACGAAATATGAAAGTACGATGAAAAAGAAACATTCTATTGCCTTATACTGCAAGACTAAAACAAAATAAAACTGTCAAAACTCACCTTTTCAGCGATAACGTCCGAACAGATCACCCGCGTAACAGAGAGACCGCAAATGGAAACACGATCAACTTCTAACTGTTGGAGTGGAAAATTCCATTCTACACATGCAAATTGTTAATGTGTGTCCTTCCCCGCACACAAATAACACGCTACGGTTAAAAAAAATAGACCACAACTCATTTTATAGCTCAGAAATTCATACAAGACCAGCTACCATCGTAACATATTCTGTAAGAAACATATTCTATACCTAACTTTCAGCTTTCGTTTTAAAAAACAAAATCGCAGATTTACAGTATAACTAAATTTTTATACGGCGTAGTGATTTTAAGTTCCTACTTTTAGTGAGGTCGTGACCTCGACCCTGAGGCTTTCCGTTTAGATCAAAACACACGATCGTATTGGTTTTGCGGAAAATGGAGTTACAACGGTGATCAAATATTTTGCATGATACTTTATTCCGGTTATGATTATTCTGTGAGCGCACCAATCCTTAGGTGTATAAAATTACAACTTAAAATTCAATTAGTGATAACTGTAGACTTTTCAGTGGACAACAACCTTTTTAAGGGAATGCGATGTAGTCGACCATTTATCATGTCCCAGATCAAGCCGCCATTTTTCCACAAATTTGCAGAATTTTTGCCAAATTCTGAACAGAGTATTCACGTCAAAGATTCAGTTTTATCTGTATTATTTCTTTCATCATTTTATTTCAAATTAAAACCAACATCACCATTCAAAACCGTATAGTTTATTGACTGAGTATATTTAATGAGGTACCCCCACAGTACCCAGTTTCTGAGACAGTTATGCCGCTTTTCCACTACAAACGCGGCTGAGTTGGGCTGAGCCGTGCCGTGCTGAGTCGGGCTGAGTGGGGCTGTTGGAGTTGCATTTCGACTACAACCGCGCTGAACCGTGCTGGCTGGAAGTGGGTGGACACATTGGGTGGAGTTAGCGAAAGTGGGTGGACGTCAGGTGATGTCGTTAAGCGGCGCAAACAGTGACATCAGTGAGCTTTTAAGCGGTAGTCTCACGACCCGAATAGTAAACAATAAACATGGAGGACATGGAGTCGTTAGTGTTGCTGGTCTTGGTGCTGTGGCTTGTTGTCACCGACAACGCGGACAGATACTGGCAAGAGCGTATAGATGAGGCGAGGCGCATAAGGCTTCAGAAATTCTCGTAATTATTCTCCTTCCGGGTTTGTGGTGTTGACAGATCCCAGCGTGCTCGCGGGGCGTGTGTGGGCATGTGAGGACACTCCTCCTCACCAATCAGTGCACAGGGGAGTGTCTCCTCACGCCCCCAGCCTCACTCAGCTCGGCTTGGCTCGCTTCAGCCCCACTCCAAAACGGTGCGAGTTTTAGGGGCTAAGCAGGGCTGAAACGAGCTGAGTTGTGCTGGTTTTTGGTAGTCGAAACGCGAGCCGTGTCGGGCTGAAGTGAGCTGAAGCGAGCTGAAAAAGGGTAGTGGAAAAGGGCCATTATATATATATAGCTGAACAGAACTGCGGATTGTTTAGGAACGCATGATTTAATGCTAAAACAGTTATTTTTAACTGTAATAAAAATGCTTAACAAGCTAGCAGTGTGCTATACGTGTTGTTTAAGCCTGTTTCCTGTTTATCAGTCAATTTGATTTATATATATATATATATATATAAAATCTGGCTATTTCTCTCGTCAAAATCTTCACTCGAATAAACATTGCTGCCACCAGGAACAGTTCTCTGAAAAACGTTAAAGGAAATTGTAGCTAAAAATAAAAAGTGTTTGATTTGTAGGTTTTGTCAGAAATGTTTTGCCCAAATTTAATTGCTTAGATATTCCCTGGCAATTTATCATGATTATAATCCTAACAGACGATAATAAACATGATGTTTATTACGGTTGAACTGACAGGCCTGTACGTGTTAACATTTAAGCTGTGGCTCGTAAGAGTTATCAAGAAGCGCACTCGGAAATTCAATTCGAGCTGACTTGCTGAAATGTCAAACACATTAATTAAATGTAGTGGTATAACCATGACTAATTTTCTGTACACTTTGTGATTTTATGTTCAGATGTGTCCAGCTGCTGGATTTAGTTGATGTGTGATGCTGGGTATGACTCAGCACATTCTGCGGCCGCCATTTTGTGAAGCCTATGGATCGGCAAAGCTCCTGAAATGTGTGCTGTGGAAAAAAATGTGCACGGGTGTGTGCTGTAGGAAACAACTAGCAATTGTGATGTCGGTATGTCACGTCATGGACTGACTGAGGTTCCCAAGTCGATTTTTCAACTCACTGGTCAATTTCTGCAATTGTTCAAGCTCCTTTTACGCTACGTTCACACTGCAATTTTCTGCGAGCTTAACGCTCAATTCCGATTTTTTTGTGAAATCCGATTTTTTTGTGAGGTCGTTCACATTATATGCGACTTGTATGTGATCCTCAGTATGAACGAAAAGCGACCTAAAAGTGTTCCGCATGCGCATTGCAGGATACGACGACGTCACACGCAGTGAGCATGGCCAGTGTTTACGGAAGTAAAACCGCCCGGTTGCGGTATGACTCATCCAATCTAGCTTGAATAGCTGCATCCCCCCAAATGGAAATCAGCTCCCTAACCTCTGCGTCCTTCCATTGAGAAGATTCAGAACCTTCACAGCCCGAAGCGTCCCTCGCATTGATGTCATGCGCAGGGGCGCAGATACGTTTTTTGAACTGGGGGGAACAAAAAACTGGGGGGGGGACAAAGCTGCCAGCAAACCAATCCCAATATGCCTGTCAAACTTGTGGGTTACCATAGCAACCAAGCTCGAGCTCGCAACCTGTGCAGTCTGCGCAGCTCAACCAACCGAATATCAGTCTTTGTTTTGTTTTATGTGAATTGTTGCAACTATGTATACACTGCTGTGCACCTCAATAAACCGAATGGTAATTAGTCTTTTGATTTTTCCGTGAGGTTTGCCTTATGCAAAGAAAGACAGCATAGACGTTTTTTCCTCCCTATAAGTGGGGGGGACCGAGCGAGGTGAATTTAAATCTGGGTGGGACGAGCCCCACCCTCTATCTGCGCCCGTGATTATGCGCCATGTTGTTGTAACTTTTTCTGAGAGACCCGCCGCCTACTTCAGCGCAGAACAGTGACGTTTGTGGCTTGTTGATGACGTGTAAGTCGGATGAATGCGACCTGGCGGTTCAGACTGAAGTCGCATACGAAAAGAGCGGATAGGAATCGGAATTAGGACCACATATCCAAACGGCCCGGGTCGGATTTGAAAAAAAAATCGGATCTGTGTCGTTCATATTGTCAATAAAAGATCGGATACGGGTCACATATGGGCGAAAAGATCGGATTTGAGTCACTTCAGCCTGCAGTGTGAACGTAGCCTTAGTGACTCCTGGCATTTGAGTTTTCTTTTTTCAAACCCTTGCCCACGCTGTTTTACCCAGGCCCACGCAGAGACACGTGACCCGAAATTCATCAATTGTTCTATTTAAAAAAAAAAAAAAAACACCTAATAAAATTGGAAGTCTGTGATTCGAATTCAGTAGCTTTCGGTCCACTGAACAAA
This sequence comes from Neoarius graeffei, assembly GCF_027579695.1. Classification (NCBI taxonomy): domain Eukaryota; kingdom Metazoa; phylum Chordata; class Actinopteri; order Siluriformes; family Ariidae; genus Neoarius; species Neoarius graeffei. The sequence goes on from NC_083596.1 coordinate 5,721,647, forward strand.
AATAATTGAAAAATCTGAAAGGCAGTACAGCTTTAAACCGCTTCAGATTACCAGGCCACAGAACAGTATTACAATGGGGGAAAACTAAATTCTCACTAAAACGGTGTTTAAAATGCTGATTAGCATGTGTGTTGCTTTTGTTTTTAAGTACAAAAGGTCAGCAAGGTGACGCGACAATTTACGATCAGTATGACAACACTCCTGCACCCATACGCTCATAAAAGCCGGGAAAACCTGCTAAAGCAATTTATTAGATGTGCTTTGAACAGCTCTGAATGCATAATAACACTATGAACATTCATAAGCAGCAAGAGAGAGAGAGAGTGTAGTATAGTGTTGTACCTCGTGGAGTCCAGAGCTTCAAGCTTGTTTCACACTCGTCCCCTTTTCCTCTCCCTCCCGCCTTCTCTCTCTTTCCCCCCCTCGATCTCTGCGGCTAAGAGTGAGACCTGCAAACAAAGGGGTTAAAAATTAGCTGTGCCTTTTCACTCCTGACATTTGAACGCAGCGGAAAATTACAGGCCAGCTTGAGAAACTTCACACGGAAAATTACAGAATTTATTTTTGAAAATGTACAGCGGAGCCGAGCCAGACTGGCAGGAGGAAATGTTTTGAATATTTCTATGAAAATTCTATTCCTAGATCAGCAACAGCAGGCAGTGGGGGAGGGAAAAAAAAAAAAAAAAAAGCACAGAAATTCAAACCGTAAAAGCAGAAGAAAAAAAAAAAAAACACTGTGCTGTTGTAGTCGGTAATTAGTTGCTGTAAGTCGACAGTAAACTGATAAACATCTGAAAAATGAAATATGGATTCATAAGGTTGTGCTGTAATGGTGTAAAGAGTGCAGATCCAGCACTTTCACGTTAAAACGAGTAAATAAATTTAAAAAAAAAAAAAAAAAACTTCTTTCCTTATCTAATTTGCTCCACTAAAGCAACGTTTTACAATCGAACTATGTTTACACCGAACCCTAATAATCCGTTTCAAGCTATTCAATGAAACACCCCGTTCAGACTGAGAATTAAATCAAATTAAAAAAGTTTAGATTTCGGATAATCTAGATTTAGATAGGAAAATATCCATCATGTAAACACTCGATCGGACCTGGAACCTTCTTCGCGGTTTCAGTAAACCTTCACCGACTGATGACGTCACCACGTCCACCTTCACGTAGCCGAGCAAGCGATGCGACCATGCGGCTTTGTCAGAAACGCTATTCTGATTGTACTTTGGGACATTCAGTATAAACACGCATATCTTTACAAATCACTTTCTCACAGCACTGAATTCAAACCGCACCATCACGACTTCAACCGGAAACGTACACCAAGACGGTCTTGGACCAGTTACTTTAGTCCACATGAGTGAATCCACAAGAAATGAATCGCATTAAAGAGGAAGTTGCACCAGGGTGTTACTCAAACGGATGAAAAATAGCACATCTGAAAGCACCATTACACTGTCAGTATATCACATTGGTGTGAAAACAATGGTGGGTTTTTTTATAGAGCCAAGTAGCATTAAAAAAAAATAAAATTCTGAATTACTGCTTAGCAAAAATTTGTTCTGATCAGCGATCACAGCATTACGTGTGCTGGATAACCTTCACGTATGATAAAGTTATGAACATGAAGTAGAACTGGCAGCAGAAGTCGCGATGTGACATGTTTACAACAGTAACATGTTAAACAAAGGGTTTTCAGTGCAGTCACACCCCTGCACCCCTCGCTGTAGTGTGATTTAGGGCGAGTCCACAAGGAGGGGGTTGTGAAATTTTTATGGCGCTACAGCCAGACACAAAAGCTATGAACCAACCACTGGAGTAAGGAAGTGGATTAGGTTTAAAAAAATAAATAAAAATCTAACAGGTAGATGAGAATCAACAAGAATGCACTGTTGATTTGGCCAACCTGAAGGTCTATTAAGACCTAATTCACTCCACACACACAGCTGATTTGAAGAATCGAGCTAATTTTCTTCTCAATTTCACTTTTCATTAACAAGGAAGTAGTTTTCTCGAATCTACTTTCTAAAGTGGACGAAAACATGCATTGTGTTGTGTGGATAACAGATGAGGCCATATTTTTTGAAAAATAGAAGGGTGTACCATTCACTAAGCCACACATTCAGATTTGCATCAAAATCTAAAAGTCTAAATTTCGATCCAAATATGTGGCTTGGTGGATGTACGCCCTTCTATTTTTCAAAAAATATGGCCTCAGCTGTTATCCACACAACAACATGATACATGTTTTTATCAACTTTGGAAAGTGGTGGAGGTAATAATACAAAGACAACATAATCAAATGTTGAAACTGAGATTGTATTTCTGTTTGAATAATATACTCGTACTGAATTTTATGCCAAAAATATTGGGACAGGAGCCCAATTACCATAGTGTTGCATCACAGCTACTTTTAACGACGCTATAATTTCGGGAACTGACGAGACCAATTACTGTAAATTATTGCAAATTGTCACATTCTGTTTTTATTAACATGTTACACAGCATCCCAACATTTCTGGAATATATATATATATATTTTACTAGCTACGTTTACATGCACAAATTTTTTTTTTTATGTTCGTAATGAATTCATTCCGATCAGCAATTCGGAACATATTATTGACATGAAAGTGATCAGATAGATGTGCATTTTTACATCCCAAGCTTTCAATCGGAATAGAATTTCTAACATGGACACAATCCCACATAGCTTGTTTAGTCTGCTCCAACGTCACTATGTCATGACGCAAAAACACGGCTTCATTCGTTTTTTTTCGCAGAAGTGTTTGAAAAGTTCGTCATTTATTATTTTACTTCCATCTAGTCATCCAATAATGTGAAGTTCTTTGATAGTTCATATTAAAAACAAGCTCTCAACAGAGGTCCAGTGCAGCTTGGAAGGCGCCATTTTGAGAAATGTTCACCATCGGGGGTTTATACCAAGATGGAGGGCAGGAGCAGAAAGAACAGAGCCAGGAAGTTAACCAGGTTAAATCACTTACATGGTACAATTTTACTTTTGATTGGTTTCAGTCAGTCAGACACTTTATTTCAACAGGATGGCCCATTCAGCACAGCTGGTATCAACAAGGGCCCTGAAAAACTATATTAATTTACAATTTCAAAAATACATTACAATAATCTTTAATAATCTCATTAATATGATTAATCTAAAAATTATTAAAACTACCAATATGGTCTTCAGAAAAAAAAATACAATGAAAATTATAAGAAAAAAAAAAAAGATGTATGAAACTAACAAAAATATAATAATTACGTAATATAAATTCCATGTTCCAACAGCTAGCCGCTGTGTTCAGGGATCAGGTTGTCGAGGCCCCTGCCTTCGACTGCCGCCTAATCCACACTGCACCAACGCCCTACGGCTACCTCTGTGGGTGGTGAACCCACAGGAGGTCAGGCCCACGTCACCGCTTCGGGCTGAGCCCGGCCGGGCCCCGTGGGCAAAGGCCCAGCCACCAAGCGCTCGCATACGAGCCCCAACCCTGGGCCTGGCTCCAGGGTGGGCCCCGGCTGCGCCATACCGGGCGACGTCATGGTCCTTGATTTTTTTTTTTTATCCATAAGGGTTTTGGTGAACTGCTCTTGGCCTGGCCTGTCACCTTTGATCGACTTTGTTGTCGTTTCATCTGATTTCCGGCCCTATGTCTTGGACACTCGGGTGAAGAGAGGGGCTGAGCTGTCAACTGATCACCACCTGGTGGTGAGTTGGATCCGCTGGTGGAGGAGGAAGCCGGACAGACATGGCAGGCCCAAACGTATGGTGAGGGTCTGCTGGGAACGTCTGGCCGAGCACTCTGTCGGGGAGGTCTTTAACTCCCACCTCCGGGAGAGCTTCTCCCAGCTTCCGATGGAGGCGGGGGACATTGAGTCTGAGTGAACCATGTTCTCTACCTCCATTGTAGACACAGTTGTTCGGAGTTGTGGCCGCAAGGTCTCCGGTGCCCGTCGTGGCAGGAATCCCCAAACCCGGTGGTGGACACCGGAAGTAAGGGACGCTGTCAAGCTGAAGAATGAGTCCTATCGGGCCATGCTGGCCTCCGGGACTCCGGAGGCAGCTGACGGGTATTGGCAGGCCAGGCGTGCCGCAACTCGGGCAGTTGCGAAGGTAAAAACTCGGAACTGGGAGAAGTTCGGTGAGGCCATGGAGGAGGACTATCGGTCGGCCTCGAAGAAATTCTAGCAAACCATCCGGCGCCTCAGGAGGGGGAAGCAGTACTCTGCCAACACTGTTTACGGTGCGGGTGGGGAGCTGTTGACCTCGACTGGGGACATTGTCGGGCGGTGGAAGGAATACTTCGAGGATCTCCTCAATCCCACCGTCACGTCTTCCATTGAGGAGGCGGAGGCTGATGACTCAGAGGTGGACTCGTCCATTACCCAAGCCGAAGTCACTGAGGTGGTTTTCAAACTCCTCGGTGGCAAGGCACCAGGGGTGGATGAGATCTGCCCCGAGTATCTCAAGTCTCTGGATGTTGTGGGGCTGTCTTGGCTGACACGCCTCTGCAGCATCGCGTGGCAGTCGGGGACAGTGCCTCTGGAGTGGCAGACTGGGGTGGTGGTCCCTCTTTTTAAGAAAGGGGACCGGAGAGTGTGCTCCAATTACAGGGGAATCACACTTCTCAGCCTTCCTGGGAAGGTTTACTCCAGGGTACTGGAGAGGAGAATTCGGCCAATAGTCGAACCTCGGATTCAGGAGGAACAATGCGGTTTTCGTCCTGGTCGTGGAACACTGGACCAGCTCTATACCCTTCACAGGGTGCTCGAGGGTTCATGGGAGTTTGCCCAACCAGTCCACATGTGCTTTGTGGATCTGGAGAAGGCATTCGACCATGTCCCTCGTGGTATTCTGTGGGGGGTGCTTCAGGAGTATGGGGTTCGGGGCTCTTTGCTAAGGGCTGTCCGGTCCCTGTACGAACGGAGCAGGAGTCTGGTTTGCATTGCCGGCAGTAAGTCATACCTGTTCCCAGTGCATGTTGGACTCCGGCAGGGCTGCCCTTTGTCACCGGTTCTGTTCATAATTTTTATGGACAGAATTTCTAGGCGCAGCCAGGGGCCAGAAGGAATCCTGTTTGGGAACCACAGGATTTCATCTCTGCTTTTTGCGGATGATGATGTCCTGTTGGCTTCTTCAAACCAGGACCTTCAGCATGCACTGGGGCGGTTTGCAGTCGAGTGTGAAGCGGCTGGGATAAGAATCAGCACCTCCAAGTACGAGGCCATGGTTCTCGACCGGAAAAGGGTGGCTTGCCCTCTCCAGGTTCGTGGAGAAGTCCTGCCTCAAGTGGAGGAGTTTAAGTATCTCGGGATCTTGTTCATGAGTGAGGGAAGGATAGAGCGTGAGATCGACAGGCGGATCGGTGCAGCCTCCGCAGTGATGCGGTCGCTTTACCGGTCCGTCGTGGTGAAGAAGGAGCTGAGCCAAAAAGGCGAAGCTCTCGATTTACCGGTCGATCTATGTTCCGACTCTCACCTATGGTCATGAGCTTTGGGTAATGACCGAAAGAACAAGATCGTGCATACAAGCTGCCGAAATGAGTTTCCTTCGCAGGGTGGCTGGGCGTTCCCTTAGAGATAGGGTTAGAAGCACAGTCACTCGGGAGGAGCTCGGAGTAGAGCCGCTGCTCCTCCACATCGAGAGGAATCAGCTGAGGTGGCTCGGGCATCTCTTTCGGATGCCTCCTGGACGCTTCCCTGGGGAGGTGTTCCAGGCGTGCCCCCCTGGAAAGAGGCCCCGGGGAAGACCCAGGACACACTGGAGGGACTATGTCTCTCGGCTGGCCTGGGAACGCCTCGGTGTTCTTCCCGAGGAGCTGGCCGAGGTGTCTGGGGAAAGGGAAGTTTGGGCTTCCATGCTCAGACTGCTGCCTCCGCGACCCGGCCCCGGATAAAGCGGATGAAGACGAGACGAGATGTAATATAAATAAGACTATGAAAAAACGACCGAATGAGCCTTTCAAGTTGATTTAGTGAACTTCTGGTCCTCTATGACCCGCCACGCCTACTTAGATCAAAAGGTGCAGGCTATCTGCTGGTACCTCGTATAGTGAAGGCTACATCAGGGGGCGGAGCCTTTTCTTACAAAGCCCCACAGTTATGGAACAGCCTTCCAAGTAGTGTTCGGGAATCAGACACAGTCTCGGTGTTTAAGTCTAGACTGAAAACATATCTGTTTAGTCAAGCCTTGTGTTAATGGTGTTTATGAGGTAAAGGTGTAGATCTGGAGGGTCCTCAGACAGAGTGTTTTGGTAAACTGGGATATATGGATGCTGTCAGTCCCCACTCGTAAGTGCTGCATTTTTGGGAATAAAATTTTCTTTCTTTAAATTTAAAAAAAATATATATATATATTGTGGGAAAATGAAATTGTGAACCTAATATCATGAATTGAATCATGCCTACTTCTTTTTTAAATCATATTCACATTAATGTTCCAGCACAAAGTGTTTGAAATAAAAGTTACCAAAGTAACACTGACTGGAGAAATGATGCTCAGATTGACTGTCAGAGAAAAAAAAAATTTAGCAAGTACGGAAAGCAATGTTCCTGAGCTGCCGTGTCACCACAGCAACCCTGTAATACCAACTGCAATAACATGAACTCTATTGTTAGACCGAGTCTTAGTAGTTGAACAATAACTAGAGATGAAAGTGGAGCAAAGAAAAAAAAAAAAACCCTGAACTTTTGAAAGTCAAACTAAGATATGGGGGGGGCAACGTCCCCTGAAAATATTTTAATAACAACACGCAAAACCCGCATTCTAGTGCATTTTAGTACTTATTTTCACTAAAACAAGCTATAACTTTTAAGCCTTTTTTTCTTTCATGTACATTAATGATTAACATGTCAAAAATATCAAATTTAATTCCCCTAGTTAATGAGTAATTTTCAGGAGCGCATTTAGAAAACGCGATGATTTTCCTGCTACACAGTTCATTACTTTGAAAAAAAAAAAAATCAGACAGTTGAAGGTAAACTCAGCAAAATCCCTAAACAGTACTGTTAAAAAGTAAAGGTCTGTTAGAGTTTCTAAAGCTTTCAGGTTTCAATGTTGAGGACATTGATAAACGAGGCTCAATCTTTTAGCAGAGTTGTGCGTTTGCAGAAGCTAAAGTGAACTAAACATTTCCAATTCAGATTTATGCGAGTTGAAGCCAATTGTTTACATTAGTTCGTATTGTCTGTAAATTTAAACACACCAATGAATACCAAATTTCTCATGTAAATCAGGGGCGTAGTGTGTGTGTGTGTGTGTGTGTGTGTGTGTGTGTGTGTGTGTGTGTGTGTGTCACACACTGACTGGCAGCCTGAGTGCATTATGTAACAAAAAATAAATTACCAGTGCTAGTTTTAGGTAGCTTAGAAACCGGCTCTTCCATTATTGCTGTTTCTTCCATGTTTTCTTGATGTTGTGTTCTAGAAACAGCACTAAAACTTAGCTTCGAAAACACAAAATGCAACTATATATATATATATATATATATATATATATATATATATATATATATATATATATATATATATATAAATAAAAGGGCTGTAACGATACACCCAACTCACGATTCGATTCGTATCACGATTTTTGACCCACGATTCGATACGCCCACGATTTTTTTTAAAATGTTTTTTTAAAGTAGTAAATTTGACTTATTAACATTTACTTACTTACATTAACTATTTAATAACAAATAATTCAGACCACTGCAGAGAATGAGTAATATGTATGCAAAAATGAACAAATGTATATCCAAAGACTGTTTTATTTCTCAAAATAATACTGTTGAGCCGGAAGCTCTGTTTTTTTTCGGTTCTGAAAAAGTCATTTTTCCAAATCGTGTAAATCCGTGAAGATTTTTTTTTTTGGGGGGGGCTCTCTCACTGTCTCACTCTCATAGGGCCAATGATTTTCTGTGATCGCGGAAAACAGATGGAAATTACGGAATTTTTATGGTGAAACATTGCTCGCGTGTCAAAATGTAACTGCCGCAGAAGGCTTCCGCCCAAGCAGACATGCCTTCAGTGTTGCCAGATACTGTAACGTTTTCCACCCCAAAATATGTTCAAAACCAGCCAAAAAGCACCTAAACCTGCCCAATCTGGCAACACTGCATGCCTTTCCGGTCAAGTGATTGTGATTGGCTTGTGGCACACCTAGCCAGCCAATGAGCTGCTTGTTTACAGATTCGCTCCCCGCATCACAACCAGAATGGCGACCGCTTAAAAGAAATGAATGCTCTGCCAGTGGCGAGTGTGGACGTTGCGTGACTCGCAGAAGATTGTCGCAGGTCGGCGAAAAAACGACTTACTAATAGATATAAAAAAATAAAAGTAATTTAAGTAAGTTTAAAATGTAATTTAAATAAAAAGTAAAGTATTCATAAATTGAAGTTTGGAAGCGCCTCTGTTTTTGGGCTGAGGAGAAGTTTGAAAGGGTGTACCGCGATTCTGCCTTCTTGTATCACAATACGGATCGTGGCTCTGCGTATCGCGATTTCGATACGCATATCGTTACAGCCCTAATATATAAAATAAATTGCTTACCTCTCTTCATGTCGAAAGAAGGAGGAAAGTTTTGCTTGTTTTGACATGGTGAATTATTAACACAAGAGAAAATGCTTGTAATTTGCAACTAAAAAGACTGCAGCTACACTGGCAGCTTGAACATGCTTTCTAGTGCGATTGTGTTGCGCTTGCGCAGAACGGTGTCAGTCCTGCACACCTTAGCTCGTGCACCTGAAGGCGTGTGCGCCTAACGAGCTCCGGCACGCACGCCGTTAACAAAGAACACTTGTCTTTAATCAATGAACTATGTTTGGGCTATTTAAGGACGGCGCCCATGCAAGGACGATGCGAAGTATTACGCCGCGTCTAGGAACGCGGAAAAATCCGAAAAATAAATTTCTCCATTCGGAAAACCGGAGATTTTCAAGAGTTTTGTCAAATATCCGGATTTCCGGGTATTTCGTCATTAGCGGAAAAAATCCGGAGGAATTTTCATGAAAATCTAAAAATCCGGAATTCTGGGAAAATCCGGAACACTTTCATGACTAAATAACGTGGTAACAAACCAAAACTAGTTAGTGAGATGCTTTTAAACCCAATCACATACTGGGTTTAGGGTTTCAGAGAGAGAGAGAGAGAGAGAGAGAGAGAGAGAGAGAGAGAGAGAGAGAGATTACCACAATGATGTACAGTCATGTGGGTTTGATTTTATCTGACACAAACGTGTAAATGCACAGCGTTGCTCTTGGAAAACCAAGTCTGGATTAGCTGACTTGACAGTTTCCATCACAGATACTGATCCAATAAATAAATAAATAAATAAATGAAGACCAGCATTTTTGCTGAACACTTATGCAGTGTGGGTAAAGTGCACAAGATCAACTTTTATCAAACTAAAAACATAATTTTCATACATCATCCCACTTTACCTTTCCACAAAGTAGAAAATTACCTTTTACACAAACCTGAAGCACCAGCGTGTGAAATTTTCCTCTTTTCTTTCTTAAACACAATTACTACACAATATTAATGGGAACCCCTGCATCCTTGAAACCCACTCTAAAGGCCTCTGCATGCTCTTGCGACAAGGCTTTCGCAGATAGCTTTTCGCAGACAGTTGTAATTTATCGTTGAGCGGGGAGTAATAGGCGTGCGCGATGTTATTCACCGCCACAACGCAAGGGGGCGCAAAGTCGCTAGGAGTAGTTGGTGGGTGTGGTTAGTGGAGTGTTTATCCTCCGGTTACTTATAATGACTAGAACTTTTTTTTTTTATAATGACTAGAACTGGAGTCGTATAGATGTACGTACTTCCTCAATCAACCGCTCTTCGTGCTGCTCCATCTTCGCTCGTGTTTTTAAAAATGCCGGTCGTGAAAACAAACCAAACCGGGAAAGTAGGGAAGCGGAAGTGCGTGTACAGAGGATGTAGAGTGGACCAATCAGAGCCCTCTTGTCTGCGACGCTGTCTGCGAGGCTTCTGCGGTGGTCACAATTTTTGGGAGGTGCGCGCAGAGCGTCTGCGAAGGTGGGGGGGGCTACGCAGACACTGTCGGCGACGCTATCTGCGAGGACTGGGTTGTCAGCATAAATTGGCCTTAATAGTGAAACACTCTGCTGTAGGGTTCCATACAGAACCTTTACAGGTTCTCCCAAAGACCGGGACAAAAACAACCCTGACAGTGTCCTTCAGATTTCCTGATATCAAGTTCCATCATCAAGCACCTAATCTTATTCCTACAAGTCTTTTATATTCTATACGTTAAACCTACTTCATGCAGGGTTCTCCAGAAAATCTGAAGTAGCAGGCTTAGGGAAAACAAACAAACAAAAAAACCCAGTAAGCGGCTAATGCTAATGTGCTAATGCTAAGGGATCTGGGGGTATGCTCCCGCAGAAAATTTTTTAATTTACATGCCTTCTGGTGCATTCTCAGCTAATTAATTACTAACAATTTCCCTGTACAATACTTGCAAAATATGTATGAAATTTCCCTCCAGGTGTTTGACTTTCTCAGTTCCCTTCTGTAGTACACTGCCTGGCTCTGTAACATAACTACATACACTACAGCGTAGTCATGTGGTCCGGTTCAGCCAATCAGAGCATGAAAATTGATCAACAAATAAGGCATCAATTCCGGTCATGTCAGATCCAAATCGAAGACAATTTCGTGGTGGAATAATTGGATTTGCAGCAAATTATGGGCAGCGGAGATGATATAAATTGCTTGAACATTGAAAGGCAAGTTTTTATTCTTTCCTGGGATCGCATAGCCGGCGCAGACCGTCTGCGTAGGCGGAGAAAACCCACCGGTCGCCGGTGCTTGTGGACATCTCTAAGGTATAAGAAACTCCAGCATATACTGTATACACTGGACCGAGTTGGTGTTCTTCAAAAAGACACCATGACTGTGAAACAGCCCAGAACACTTAGTATACAGAAGTCTGCTTTCATTTGGGAAAAGATTTTTCATCAAAGCAGCAATTTTTTTTTTTTTTTAATTTGACTCGATTCAAAAATCACCAGGAATCAAAATACTTCAACAAACAAATGGGGTACAACTGAAATGACTGATACTTAAATAGATTTTAAAATCACTTATTATTTCAACATCCAGTTAATCATTTATACGCAGAAAGATATCCGGTATTTTAACCTTCTGGGGTCGAGAGCTTTGCCGGCGAAGCTCAGCACGTTTAGAGTGAGTAGGTCATATATTTAGATCAATATCTTAGCGAGTTTTTAATCATACAAGCAATAAACATATTGACAGAAACTTTATACTTTCCTATGTGCTCGCCAAATAACATTATAGTTTTAAATTGCCTAAATTAGATAAAACATAAAACTTGCGTCACCTTACTCAGTCACACTGGAGTAGGAGCACTGAGAGCGCACTTACACATTCATAAAAGACTATTCACATGGTAACGGCATGATAATCACGTTCACTCTTTCGGTTTCAATTGGTTTCTCTTTTACGGTGGAAACGCCCACCGCAAACAGGATAAAATCTGTCAGCCGTAGTTTAGGCTACCTGTTTGGAGGTAAAACTTGTTGCGAGATGGTAAACGGATTTGCGAGATGGCGCTTCGGATGATTCTGGACAGCGATTCCATTTCAGCGGTTCATCAGATCCTGAGAATTGTGACACTGATGATGATCGGCGTCATTTTGAACTTCGACTCGATCCAGCCGCAAAATCAACTCGAGCAAGTGTAAATATTTCTTCTATTCCTGATGAGCAGATCGGTTGATATGCACGCGCTGTAGTGCATACACAGGAAAAATGACAGCAATTTTTCCAGAGTTAAAAGTATTTTCTTCAAAAATAGTCATTTTTGCTCTATTTTTAGTTTAGACAGTCAAATTTGAGGGTGGCACGGTGGTGTAGTGGTTAGCGCTGTCGCCTCACAGCAAGAAGGTCCGGGTTCGAGCCCCGTGGCCGGCGAGGGCCTTTCTGTGCGGAGTTTGCATGTTCTCCCCGTGTCCGCGTGGGTTTCCTCCGGGTGCTCCGGTTTCCCCCACAGTCCAAAGACATGCAGGTTAGGTTAACTGGTGACTCTAAATTGAGCGTAGGTGTGAATGTGAGTGTGAATGGTTGTCTGTGTCTATGTGTCAGCCCTGTGATGACCTGGCGACTTGTCCAGGGTGTACCCCGCCTTTCGCCCGTAGTCAGCTGGGATAGGCTCCAGCTTGCCTGCGACCCTGCAGAACAGGATAAAGCGGCTAGAGGTAATGAGATGAGATGAGTCAAATTTGGAGTTGGAGTGGGAGCAAAATTACAGAGTAATTGTGTAACAGGGTTGGTTGTGGCTCTGAACGGAATAAAAATAGTACAAGAGTTAATTTCAAGACAATGAATAGAGTAAAACTTAAAAACCCAGATTTGAAGCTGTTGTAAAAAGCAGTTGTAGAACTGTGTTGGAATGCATGAAAAAACATGACCTTACCCATTGTGACGAACCGTTTTTGTCACTTGACCTGATAGGATTAAGAGTTGGCAGTGGGAGGGGTTTTCACACTTCTCATTGAATGGAATGGAAATTTTTACTCTTCTCATTGAATACCCCGTCCCACTGCAAACCCTTCATTCCAAAACAATAGGACATTAATTTTCTGATGGCCAGTTAATTGTCCAAATCAATGGTGCAGATTTAAGTTTTTGTGCTTGATCCATTCTTAAGACTGAACAGAATCACCTCAAGTGACCAAAACAGTTCGTCACACTCAGTACGTTTACATGCGCATCCAAATCGAGCTGCTGTCGGTAATCGAGCAAAGGGTCCCAGCAGGGGTGCCAGAGAAATCCAATCCTACATGCATACTGTGAAATCGAGCTATTGAGTGAGGTGCATTGTGCACCCGAGCCACAGGTGGCACTACACGCCCCATCGTGTTGGTACACTTCCGGTTGTCGTCATGAACAAGAGCTATTCAAGAGTATAAACAAAGGGACTACAGGCAGAAATTAGCATGTACTGCTATAACCTGGTACAGACATCGGTCCTTACCACAAGGATAGTGTTTAATTTGTACACTGTCCCTTTTAAAAATAAAATAAACTCTAAACTCTAAGAAGAGTGTTTGTAGTTTGTATGTACGAACAGAAGTGTTCCTAATAAAGTGGGCGGCTAAGGTGAAGTGTCATGCCGACCGAGGCTGTTGTGTTTCCCGCTTGTGGTCTCGTCACTCGTCACTTCCGGAAGGGGCGGTGCTTAAGTAAGTAGCTCGAATACGTAGCTCGATAGGGTTTACATGCACCAAGTAGCTCGGCAGAAATCGCATAATCTAGGCCGTGTAGCTCGATTGCGAGAAATCAAGTTCGGTTCAATTTCAGCCGAGCTAAGGTGTTTACATGCCATTTAGAACTTCGATTTCAGATGAGCAACGGCAGAAATTTGATTTTCTCTATGTGCATGTAAACGCACTGAATGGGTAAGGTCATGTTTTTTTTCACACATTCCAACACAGTTCTAAAACTGCTTTTTACAACATCTTCATTTAGCTGGTATTTTTTTTCAAGTACAATCATGTTATACAACTTGTGCTGAATACAAAAAAGTCATATGACTGAAAAAGATTTGTTGAAATTGACAAAATCAGAGCATACGACAATCATTAGAGTGCCAGAAAATACTCTCAGACCCCAGAAGGTTAAATAGTCTCACTACTGTACCCATAGCTTAGCTAAATATATTTCTTATGCAATTATTTGACACATAAATGATCGCCATACTTTATCTAAAACACAGGTAATAAAGTTGTCCTGTTCTATAATTTGACCTTTGAACAGGTATCAAACTGGAGCCGTGCTTTATATCTGCTCTGTATTTACCAGAGTTTTGAGATTTTTAGGGAGCGTTACTGTACATATTTACTCTTCCACACGTTACTTCACTACCTGTAACTTGGGTGATGCTGTACAGAGTTTTTACCAAGCAATTTATTGGGTTTCCCCCCCCCCAACATATGATTATGCAATAAGCTTTTATTAAATTCATTGTGAGAAGCGTATATGGAATACCTCTGGTATCGCTGCTAAGCCCGATCTTACTATTGGTTTTTGTTTGTTTCCTTGTTTCCCCTCAAGCTTTTATTCCTATTTCCTTAAAAAGCAAAAGCAGGAGTTTCAGTAAGAAGAACAAGCTGAAAGAAAAACCAACACAGACTATGAGATGAACAAATTCAAACCTTATTATGGTGTAAATATTCATAAATCTGCCAAACCAAATCAAGCTGAATTCCTTTTCTCCCCCTTCAAATTTTAATCACAAGGGTACGCGGCTGTATACTGTGATGTTCATGGGCAATATTAGTCGCGGTGATAAGGCTCAGTGCATTTTTACTGCATTTTCTTACTTCTAGTGATGGTCCAAGTCTCGAATTTGTATCCCAAACTTAAACCAGGGATATGTAAAGGATTTTGCCACAGATTAGTCCTTTCCCCTTTAGCTTCATATTTGTTTTGCCTTAAACATACAATAATGATAACTTTACTTTAGCATGAAAGTCGAAGGGTCGACTGTATTTACCTTGTGACTACGGAGCACAAGGGCAACATAAAAAGGACGAAAAAAGCGCCAACAGATCATGAACAAAGTTGTGTCAACAATTAGGAATTGTGTGCAGAGTCGGGACTGAAGGTCAACGAGACAAAACAGCAACACGTTTATAAGGAAGTGTCGATTCACAAAGGGTCAATTCCATGAGAAGTCGACCAAATTCCAGAATCTTCCACACCTTTTCGTTCTGGATTTTCTTCATTTTACCAATAAATGCTCCTTCATCTACCAAATGAAGGAATTTGAAGGGGCCCCCAAAATGGCAGCCATGAAATTTGACACCATGTTCAGATTTAAAGTGCATATTCTGGACCAATTTCATGTATTTTTTATATGAAAGTCTATCCCTTTACACACTCATCCAGAAGGGTAATTTTGCACAAGGCCGTCTGTCTACAGCAGAAAAAAATAAAATAACAAAACACGTCTGGAAAAATCCCAAGGGAGCCTGGAGCCAGATTCGTGACGTTACCTGCGGAAGCGCCAGCAGGCTGCGCGAGCTTTGCACGGTTTCAGTGCACAGCCTGTGTAGACCAAGCGCTCCCATTTCTCTCTCATTGTCCGGTCTTTTGGGAAACGATGAGTGCTAATCCCATCAAGATTGGTGTTGCTACACCCTCCTACGATACATCTGTTACCCATTTTAATAATTACGCGATAACGTTGAAGAAATTTGCAGAAAACCACCAGGTCGTTTTCTCATAAACAAACCAGCGCTGACATAGGATTCAGAGGGAGGCGTCCCGCACGCGACGTCACGAAAATCAATGTTTGCCGGGAAATCCAAATGCAAAGTTTTTTCAGAGGCGGACCAATTCGCCTCAAACGGCTTGATTTCAACTGAATTTTTCTGGTATTGCGCAAGGTAAAAAAATTGCAGAGAATGCAGAATGTTACAGATATTTGACCAAAGTTTAATATAAAATAGGAGAATTACATTGATCTTGCTCCTGAATTTACCCGTGAGATGCACTTTAATGTAGAATTAAAAAAAAAAAAAACAAAAAACATGAATGTTTCGATGGCTCTATACTAATAGTAACAGGTCGAGCTCACAATAACACCAAAATATTATGGAAGTCTGAATATTAAAGAACCCACACAAGGAGCGAAACAGCTTGGGACCACCCTTCATCACGGACATGTTTGGAAGCCCAACAATTAACTGCAAGCACCCAATATTTTTGCCAATGAGACAGCCTGACATTTTGTTCTTGAATTACAGCCCCTCCAAATTGGAAAGAAAAGTGATTTAGGGTGATATTTAAGGGGCCAGAACTCAACGTAGGCATCAAATATTGAACATTTTAATTGTGAGGAATATATTGTGGCTTCTCACTGCATGCCATGATTATTGTCCCCCTTATAATGATTAGTAAAAAGAGTTAAAAAAAAAAAATATCCACCTTTTGGTGAAGTTGCTTCATCTCACACTGGGGGAAAAAAAAAAACCCTGAAAAATGTATTCAGAGAAAAACAAAATCCGTCACCAAGAACACAACGTAAATATACTACCGTTCAAAAGTTTGGGGTCACTTTGAAATGTCCTTATTTTTGAAAGAAAAGCACTGTTCTTTTCAATGAAGATCACTTTAAACTAATCAGAAATCCACTCTATACATTGCTAATGTGGTAAATGACTATTCTAGCTGCAAACGTCTGGTTTTTGGTGCAATATCTCCATAGGTGTATAGAGGCCCATTTCCAGCAACTCTCACTCCAGTGTTCTAATGGTACAATGTGTTTGCTCATTGCCTCAGAAGGCTAATGGATGATTAGAAAACCCTTGTACAATCATGTTAGCACAGCTGAAAACAGTTGAGCTCTTTAGAGAAGCTATAAAACTGACCTTCCTTTGAGCAGATTGAGTTTCTGGAGCATCACATTTGTGGGGTCGATTAAATGCTCAAAATGGCCAGAAAAATGTCTTGACTATATTTTCTATTCATTTTACAACTTATGGTGGGAAATAAGTGTGACTTTTCATGGAAAACACAAAATTGTCTGGGTGACCCCAAACTTTTGAACAGTAGTGTAAATGAAGCACATTTCCATTTAAATTGTACAGTTTTTTTTTTTTTTTGAGTTGATTGGAGTGTGTAGGAACTTTCAAGCTGTAATCCATGACTTCCTGATTAACTGCGGAACAAATATGAGGTGACACAAAGGCCAAATTCCCTCAACGCCAACATGGGAAAGATAAGAGACACACAAACCAAATGAAGGAGAAGTGTGTTGACCTTCATAAGTCAGGGAATGGTTATAAAAAATAGCTCCTCGCCTGGAAATGTCCATTTCCAGTGTCCTGTGAGGACAAAAATAAAAAGTGGACACCAGCTGAAACTGTTACACACTCGCCTGGAAGACGAGCCAAGTTTATTTTGCCCCATGTACAGTGAGGAGGAGAGTAAGAGAGGCAAAAATATCCCGTAGCATCACTGTTGGTGAATTCCAAGAAAAAGTTAAATCTTGGGGTTTCCGAGTCTCCAAAACCACCATCAGACTCCACCTCCATGCCAACAGATTATTTAGAAGGTTCCAGCAAAAAGCCTCTTCTGTCAGTTAACCACAAACATAAGTACCTGAAGTTTGTGAAACGCTACTACAACTTTGGAACCGTGTTCTATGGTCTGATGGAACAAAACAAAAAAAAGGAGGGTTTCTTTTTCCCCAGCAAACACTCTCAGTGGGTTTGGTGTAAAAAAAAAAAAAAGGATGGGTATGAAAAGAACCCAATCCCAACTGTAAAATATGGTGGAGTTTCTGTGATGTTTTGGGGCCGTTTTTCCTCCAAAGACCGGGTTTTCTGGTTCCACTGACAAAGAACTGGCTCTGGGGCCAGAAAAACTGGTTCCAGGCTAGCACCAACTCTCTGCTGGGCCAGAGGAAAGAACCGCTTACGTCAGCGGGGGGGCGGAGTTGTTAAGACCAACAACAATAACAAGACCGCGAAAGATCGCCATTTTTAAGCGACGAGAAGCAGCAGCTGTACAAACGCGAAGTCATCCATTATTATTATTGCTGCTGCTTCTTCTGTATTGTTTTTGCTTCGATATTCGCGCCAAGGTTTATGCAAACGTAGCGACGTAACTGACGTATACAGCGACGTAATGACGTATACAGCGACGTAACTGACGTGTCTTCCGTTAGCACCGCGAGCGATGGAAAAGCAAACTGGTTCTCAGCTGGCTCGCGAGTTGAACGAGTTGTGAACCAGCACTGGCCCCGAACCAGGCCTGGAACTGATTTGGTGGAAAAGGGGTATCTGTAAAGAGGAACGGGCTCAGACGCCCTGCTCTGTATCTCCAACCTTATAAAATGTTACGGAGAGGCTCGATGCGGTTTTACTGCCAAAGGAGGCTGTACAAAGTATTAAAGGAAAACTCCGGGGTGAAATGCTTTTTAGGTCTATTTTCGCATTATTGGGAGTGCATACGTTGGGTTGCTATCACAATCACGTCAATCGGATGTGTTTTGAGAAAATTAGTTTGTGATTTCAACTGGAAAGCGCTAACACGGCAGTGCGCGGGGTGTGTCTTTTTGCCGATACAAAAGGATAGTTTTAAAACCATTGCAAAGCTCAAAACAACATGACCGTTCTGTAGAAGTGAGTTTAGGGTTCCTACGAGCAAAACAAGTTGTCCCTGGCTCTGCATGTGCACGGACAGAGTGTGTTAGAAGAGTAAATAAAAATCCAGCGACCTTACCTGAAGTCGGTCTTCCTCAGACGCCATCTTGAGTGAACAGTCTGTAAAAGTCGAGTGCCGAGTGCAGAGCCCATGGTGCATTTCCAGCGGGATGGGCTCTGCACTTGGCACTCGACTTTTACAGACTGTCCACTCAAGATGGCGTCTTTCCAGTTGAAATCACAAAAAACTAATTTTCTCAAAACACATCCGATTGACGTGATCGTGATAGCAACCCAACGTATGCACTCCCAATAATGCGAAAATAGACCTAAAAAGCATTTCACCCCGGAGTTTTCCTTTAAATGCGGGGGGGAATAATAGTGGCACAAGTGTTTTGTTGTTTTTCTCAGAATTTATTTCTTGGATTTTTCTCATTTTTTCAACCAGAGATGAAGCGGCTTCACCAAAAGGTTGATTTTTTTTCCGAACCCTTTTTACTGAGCTTTACAAGGGGTGCCAATAATTATGCAGGGCTCTACATTAACTTTTGAAACCACTTGACCTGTCGGGCAAGTTGAAAGGAAATTTACTTGTCCGAATGTGAAGTTGACTTGTCCGAAGAAATATTTGAGAAAAAAAAAAAAACACAAACTATTTGTAACCCAACAATCTTTATTGCATTTGCATCACACCGCTTGTGGCTTGTACTCTTGCCATGAGACACTAGAATGTCTCGTCTATAGAGATCTTGCAGTCACGTGACCGGAAAGTACACAACCCCCATCTTGTCGGTCAAAAACGCCGCTGAATACTGCTGCCCTCGTGTACAGAATGGATCAATTTCAACCGACGGACTACACGGCTCATTTTTCTAATGAACAGATAACTAGATACATGTCTAAAATAAACGATCTACAGATTTGTGACCCTTATGGCTTTCCGGACGCAGTTTTCACGACCGGATTTTGAACTGCCAGCGGAATACCCGGACGTGTATGATTACCTCATCAACTTTCCCTCGCTGTTCAGTGGTGAAGCACTGCGTGCTTATAAATCTCTGCACAGTTTTCTTTACAGAAATTCAGGATTTGTCAGTGACTCAGATGTGGAATCTTGTAAACAAGAAAATAACAATCCTCATTGGATGGGTAAGTCACCTTAAGTATTGAGTATAGCACTGACCAGCCGATTATAGAATAGAATAAGGTAATTCCAAATCATCCGTCTTGTTTACATGGATCTGGCGTTGGAGAGGTAGAGGCTTGGCAGTGGAGGTTTGAGTAGCTGTTTTCTGAGCTTAGTCAACAGGCCGGCTCTGCCTGCAGCCTCGCTTTTGCTTCTGCTCCCGGCGCCGCCTCCTTCGCTTTGCTTCCGATAACAATCCACGGAGACCCCGCTGGTCTCGCCCGGAATGTTATTTATTTATTTTTTTTCTCGTCCGGAATGTTGTGCATGCGATGGAAATCGCTACAAACCGTCATTTTCTGCTGGAAACCAATGTCCAGTAAGTCCATACGGTTGTAGTGGATATTGAAGTCCGGTACAGACAAACAACACGCAAAAATACACACAAAAAACATAAAAAACGTGCACAGGTAGGGAGAGCTTGTAGCCACAGCCGTTGTAGTAGAACTGTATATAGTAGGGTTTTCCAGAAGAAAAGGTAGAAGTAAAAGCAGAAGTAGAACCAGAAGTAGAAGTAGAAGGCGGAATATGGCGTTTGACCTACAAGATGGCGTCTGTCACAATCTGGATCGGCTGTGACGTCACATGCAAGTGCTCCATATGAAGCTGTACCTTTAAACATGCTGCTCGAGACATCAGCATCAGTAGGATGCGATATGCACAGAGAACATTGCATTCCATCTCCGGTGTCTTGGACCCATTCGAATTCATCCTTCCAAGAACTGAGAAATTTCCGCTCTCTCTTGCATTCATAGTTCTGCTGTGATTGTTTCCTCTTTTTTTCAGCACCAGATGCCTCGGATTCACTAGACTTCTTTGTGAAGCCGAACTTCAGGAGGGACGTTTTCTAAATGTCTAAATTTTTATAATGAACACCATTAACAACAATTCAAAGATTTGGAAATTACCACACACTCAACGTAAATATACAGTTGAATAATGATCCCGCCAACAGAAATGTCAACAAATCCACGTGTATGACATGATTAAAACCAATCCTAAACGACCGTTTACTTTTCAGCTCAAATACACGAAGCGGTACTGGCTGGTTTCGCAAGTGGAATATTCAGTCCCGCCAGTATTTCGCGGGCCTTTTTTGTGACTGTTGTGGGCTAAAATGTCCGATGTTGCGTGGGTTTTTACAAAAAATTGCGATAAGAGTTGTGGTGTAAAGCCCTGCACTCCCGCGGGAGTCCCACGGGACCCGACGCAAAGCAGTGCGGCGCAGGACAAATTCTGAAAGCTCATTGCAGGCGCGGGCAGGAGGGGGAGTGCACAATGCGGGAGCGGGCGGGAGAGATGATAAGCTGCAGTCCCGCTAACTAAAAACGTGTTTAAAATAAAATTTATAAATTATTAATTTATGTCTATCATATATAATTTGTGCTGGATATTTTATTTGGCATTAATAAAAACATTTTAAGATGCCTAAATTTGCGGATGTGGTCTAATCTCGCGTACGTTTCCGATTCCTTTCCACTCTTCCATGTTTGAGATCTCCGATCATGGCAGAAGAGCAGAGCTCCTCTAGTGAAGCTCACAGTGCTTCAGAAGTAAGTGCTGCTTTAAAAAGAGGTACATTTACCGTTAAAAAGTCAAGAGTCCTGAAATCAGACATTTGGAAGTCGTTCTCACTCGTGTACGACGCGGATGGAAATCAGCTGCCCTTTGCTTGTTGTGATAAGTGCCAAAAGGTTCTGACATACAACGGCCATAAATCAGGTACATCAGGCCTGAATCGCCATGTATGTACTGTGTTAATAGGACAACAATTGTTGGAGTTCAGAGGGAACAACGCAAAAGTGACAGATGCGTTGAAGGCAAAGACCGTGGAGAAATGTGTTGATTTTGTTGCTGCGGACCTCCGCCCGTATGACAGCATCGCTGGTCGGGGATTAGTTCAGTTAGCCCAACACTTAGTTGACACGGCAGCCACAATAGGCAAATTCGATGTGTGAGATATTCTGCCCCATCCAACAACTGTGTCACGTCATGTAGATGATAGGGCACTCAAATTTAGAAGAGCTGTTGTTGATGACATGAACAATTACAAGAACTTTCATGAGAAATAACGCGAACGTCTGCATCATGCGGGATTTGCAGGTGGGAGCGGGACAAAATATGGCAGGCGCGGGTGGGAGCGGGACTGAAAATCATAATTCTTTGCAGGAGCGGGACTGAAAATTCTGTCCCGCGCAGACCTCTATTGCGGTGTTTTTTAGGTTTTTGTTGCGATTACATTGCGGGAGGAAGTGAAAGTTGCGAGAAATTGTTGCGATTTTCTCTTTTTGTGATTAAAATTGAGTGATATGTTAAATATTAAGTTATTACTGAAAAACTATTGATTAAAAAAACAGACACTGAGCAATGTTCCTATAAACAACTTTACCAATATAAAAGATGACCAGGACTACAAAAATGCAGAAAAATAGGCTTTACTTATCCAAATGCACCTGTTGGTTCAAAAGTTAAAGTGCAGAGAACCTCACAGCACAACATGAAGTTACCTTAAAATATAATATAAATGCCTCAGCTTTCATGTAAGAAAAAAAACTATTAATACTAGTACTGTGTGCAGGCAGTCTCTCCTGAAGACTAAATTAAACAATAATTATAAACTAATAAAATAAATGGCTCAGGCTTCATAGAAGGAAAAAAAAAACAATTTGAACAGAATCTCACAGTATGATGCTGAAGCTGCCTAAACAATGGAAAATAAAATACCATTTTGGCAAAAATGTTGGCACCCATTCATTTCTTGTATTAAGTAAAAAATAAAGTGCACACAGTCCTTCACTGTAAACATAACACACTTTCAGTAACAGAATTTAAGCTTATATAAACCTTGACTCGCACATGCTCTTGAATGTATACACGGAAGTAAGGCGGAAGGTAGTTTGTTGACGTCACCTCAAGACGACGCCTACGACTGGTCAAATGTGCGGGAAAGTTGCGGTGATTGGATATAATTGTGACCCCCGCTTTCATGCAGAACGCCGGGGTACTGCTTTTCGCGATCTTTTGCAATTGTTTTGGTCGGTAAGTGTGAAACGTTTGACTTGCACATGCTGCTTTACACGGAAGTAAGGCGGAAGGTAGTTTGTCGACGTTACCTCAAGACGACGCCTACGATTGGTCAAATGTGCGGGAAAGTTGCGGTGATTGGATATAATTGCAACACCGCCCTGAATTCGCCGGGATTGGTTGAATTTGCATTGATGTTGCAAATCGCAACATCACGAAATCCTGGAGGGTCTGAATATTGTGCATATCGCCCTTTCCGAATAGAAACATCCGGCGATTCATCAAAACAATATGTCGAGTGAGATGCTTCGGAAATCATGTGAATAAACTGATAAATTTGATATGTAACCCGAATATCGGCGTATTTTGGCACTTGTCCGATCGGACAAGTAACTGAGATGATGAACTTGTCCCACATAAAGTATCACTTGTCCCGGACGAGCGTTAATGTCGAGCCCTGTAACTCAGAACATGCTTCTTGCAGAAGGGTTTTGCACGGCGTGTTCTATGACTGAAGTTAACCCTTCCCTTCCCTTGTGACTGTTTAAACCCTCCATGCTGCATTCTTTCTCAAATTACAGTCCAAAAAATAAAAAATCAGGAACTGAATGCTGCGTTCTGATTGGTTGAGATGTTGATGAATATTCATTCGAGTTTAAAACGTATTCATTTCAAGAGAGAAAGAAAGCAAAGCTGGTGAGGGAGCGAGTGTTTACAGCTGCGATAACACAAGGAAGAACAGGAACTAACTAGTCTTGGATGTTCCACATCAATAAACATGAAATGTACATTTTCTTTTCAGTACAAAAAAAAAGTAAACGTTAGCAAATTTCTATGGTGTAAGAGGAATACAACACTTCTGGACATCCTGTTACAGGAAAAACAATGAATCAACTCTGTGGTGGTAAGAGTGACAATAAATATGTTATTTGCCAGCTGGGAGGTCCGTATGGTGAAATACCGTGACCGAGGTCTTGAAAGTACTGAGCGAGGCCCTCTGGGCCGAGGTCAGCATTCAAGGCCGAGGTCACGGTATTTCACCATACGGACCGACCTTAAGCTAGTAAATAATATATTTATTTTTTTCTTTACCAAATTCTAACAGAAAACGAGAGCGCCCGAAAGGGAAAACCGAGCCAAGATGCCATTTTGAATCCTCATTCACGGCTGTAATGCAAATGGCTTCCTCCTCGGTATACAAGTGCACTTCCATGGCAGGAAAAAAACTACATTTTGCCACCTATGTAGTCCCCTATTTATACAAATAGGAGTCATTCAGGATTCAGCCATGTTTTTGCTCGGCGTTAGCAAGTTACAGGTTTTTAGCTTTCTCCTGAAATGTTTTCTTTTATTTCTTCTTCCTCAGGGTAGTAAAACTCTCTTTCGCTGTGAACACTGTCATTATCGCTATCCATGCTGTAAAATTAATGCTATTCTCCTGAGAAATGCTGGCAAAAATCTTATAAATAAATCTTGGAAAAAAAAATAAATAAATGTTGACAAAAAAATCTACTATGTTTGTTGTTGTGAACGAGCGAGTCGCCAGAGGTCCGTAACCGGGGCCCGTACCGCAGGATACGGACCCGCTCGCCAGCCAATCAGAGTGCAGGATTTTGACCATGAAAAAAATAAAATACTTTATCCCACCACCCTGTGACTGATTATTTTCCTGTAACAGCATGCACACACAGTGTTTTATTCCTGACGACAAGGTTGTAATGGTGATCAGCTCAAGACCCAGCGGTGAGAAACCACAGTGAAATTATTCAGATCTTAAAAACTGGATTACTAACTACTTATTAACCTCGCTTGCTTGGTCGTTACGGGAAAATATCAGACAGAGGTCTGATATTTTCCTGTAAAGACCAAGCAAGCAAGGTTAATAAAGGGTTTATAAAATATTTTTTGTGTTTCTAAGATGAAAATAGACTGTCGTCATAACGAAGCGTGACGCTGCTTTCAGTCACGTCATATCTGCAATGTACTTGAGTCACGCATGCGGAATAAACGCCCAACGGTGTCGAAATTTATTTCTCCACTCGAGCAATACATAACAAATGTTCTGTGAAAGTAAAAAATATGATCTATACTGTGTTTCTTTTGTTTTCAACAAAACGATGCTAGATAAAATCAACAGCTGTTTTCACTGAAAGCCGCCGCTGCCTAGGAAAGAAAGTCCGTAATCTCCCGCGGGCATTAGGGGGAAAATTCTGCCTGCCAAGGAACCAATCAGATCGCACGATTTTACCGGAAGTAGCTCGTGCCATATAATAATAATAATAATAGTAAACTGCAACTAAAAAATTCAGAAAGAAACTAATATTTGCATATCATGGGTAAATTCAGGAGCAAGATCAATGTAATTCTATTTTATATTAAACTTTGGTCAAATATCGGTCACATTTTGTGCATTTTTTTTAACCTAAATTCAGTTGAAATCAAGCCATTTGAGGCGAATTGATCCGCCTCTGAAAAAATTTTGCATTTGAATTTCCCGGCAAACACTGATTTTCGTGACATCGCGTGCAGGACGCCTCCCTCTGAATCCTACGTCAGCACTGGTTTGTTTATGAGAAAACGACCTGGTGGTTTTCTGCAAATTTCTTCAACGTTATCGCGTAATTATTAAAATGGTTAACAGATGTATCGTCGGAGGGTGTAGCAACACCAATCTTGATGGGATTAGCACTCATCGTTTTCCAAAAGACCGGACAATGAGAGAGAAATGGGAGCGCTTGGTCTACACAGGCTGTGCACTGAAACCGTGCAAAGCTCTCTCAGCCTGCTGGCGCTTCCGCAGATAACGTCACGAATCTGGCTCCAGACTCCCTTGGGATTTTTCCAGACACGTTTTGTTATTTTATTTTTTTCTGCTGTAGACAGATGGCCTTGTGCAAAATTATAGCCTGGGCCCGCCCATCCTAAGCGTGACGCAACACGAGGGCCTGTTGCGAGCTTAGTCTGGCCAGGCAAGCTATCTACAGCTCTTCCAAGCTCCCGAAAAATCGGGAACCAATCAACTTTGAGCATCTCCAACGGCCCTGGGTAGAGGCGTGTTCAAGGCACTGACGTAGTAGAACTGCGACCGGAAGCCATAGGTTGTTTACAGAATCTATGCCGGAAGCGCTTCATTCATGCTTTCGCATCTATTACGCATAGATGCTGTATTGAAAGCATTCAATGGGAAGTTCTCATTGAAAACGGAGCAAAGAGCAGCCCTGGAGGTATTTATTGAAAGGAAGGACGTTTTCGCCTTGCTCCCGACCGGCTTCGGTAAGAGTTTAATCTACCAGTTAGCCCCATCGCGTCGCATACGTCAGAGG
The DNA here is from genome assembly GCF_027579695.1 of Neoarius graeffei. Lineage (NCBI taxonomy): Eukaryota > Metazoa > Chordata > Actinopteri > Siluriformes > Ariidae > Neoarius > Neoarius graeffei. The sequence continues at coordinate 5,747,402 of NC_083596.1, forward strand.
AAAGCGTGATGTGACTGGTTTAAGCTTCGTCACAGCCTTTTCTGGCTTCGACCAGTAGCAAACTGAGGCATTTCAGGGAGGCGGGTCAACCACGGGCTCTGGGAAACGGTTGGGCTTAATATCTTGGCCAGACCAATAGCTCGTAGAGCTTTGTCGCGTTAGCCAGGCTAGCAAAATTACCCTTCTGGATGAGTGTGTAAAGGGACATACTTTCATATAAAAAAAAAAAAACGAAATTGGTCCAGAATATGCACTTTAATATCAGCACATATACACAACATAAATTTCTATTACATTTCCTAAAAATCTCTGTTCGTGTAGAAGTCGAGTTTCAGTTCTGACTAAATTCCGGAAACAAAAGCAGAAAGTAAGTGTGTGTGTGTGTGTGTTGGGGGGTTTAAAATCTAAAGGTCAAATCTGAACCAGCAAAAAAAAAAAAATGTCCACGCTATCAAGTTTTCCAGACTTCAAATGTGCAAAATAAATATACAAACTTTTAATTCCGTTAAAAAGAAGCTTTATGCTAAAAACACTATGTTAAAGCTCTACTTCCTCCTGTCGCCTGACGGTGCGTACATCTCGCTTTGTGTTCAGCGCGCTTCCATCTCCATCCAGATGCTTATACATTTCGCAAACTTCCTGCCTTGTGTTCTTTCCTAACCATGAAATGCAGCTGAACATAAAACATAATTACAGAATCTATCGACTGGATCTGCAGAAATATCAGTAAGCCTCTTTTCATCACTGGTTTTGTTCTGTTTTTTTTTTAAATAAAAACGCCTCAACAAACCTCCATGGCGAACAACATCCACAAGATGAAGGTGACTGATCATGAAATGGAGGGAAAAAAATATCCAAGCGCTGAAATTTTTCACCAAATAAATACATCTGGATATTTACTAGAATTACGCAAAGAGATTTCCATCCCCTAATCCAGCTGTTGCTCTGCTGATGTGTGCAAAACTTCCTCTCCCACGTGACAAAAAATATTTATGCAGAAGTTTTTCAGTTAAAAACGTTTCCACTGTCGCTCCATCAGCAGGCACAGTAAACGCCCAGAGGTGAAGATCGTATCCCTTTCATCTGTGAGCAGAATGCGACGGTACATTTCAGCATGTTAGTTACCGTTATGTGAAGTCGAATAAACACGTGACGTCACATCATGTGAACAATTTACCTTGAAAAAAAAAAAAAAGTGTAGGTGTGTGAGGGAGAAATAAAGCACGAGATGAGAAAACAACTCATTCGGGGAAGCCAAAGATTAGAGAGGCAGCTTTGGGACCAAAAGGTCACCGGTTCAATTCCCTGAAGTGCCCCTGAGCAAGGCACCTAACCCCCAACTTCCTGCTGTTCTGGATATGCAAATGGGTTAAAGGTAGAGAAAGAATTTCACAAGTCCATGTGACGAATAAAGGCTTAAAATTTCCCGAACTATTCCCACACACACTACAGCTGGAAAAAAAATAACGTGCAAATTTACACGCTAGGTTTGGATGACTTTTCTGAAAGGGGTATTACCGTGGACGAGCGCTGAAGAAGAGACCTCCTCGGGCTGAAGATCACGTGATCTGAAATGGGTAAACACAAATCCAAAATGGCGGTCGCTAACAGCTCTACTGGTGCAGCCAGTGATACAATTTGGACAAAAAAAAAAAAACCTGGATAAAAAGACAAGTGTCCACAATCACTCTCACAGTTCATCTTCCACAGTGCGGTAAACGAACGATTCAATGCTACAGCGCACACAACTACCAAACAATGCAAATTCATTTATAAATTTAATAATTTCTTCCCTCCTGAAGTCTTTTATCACTCGGAAAGAATGAAATGATAGTCGTCTAACGGTTCAGTTGAACGGGTATTGCAGCCATAAGCTACGTAGTGATGTAGCGTCTCAGCTGGACCTCAGACTTTGTCGCTCATGAATACAGATAATCCACGCAGGAGGCGTTTATTTATTTACCCGTTTCAACACCACATGACCACAGCACTCCGATAGAGCCGAGGTCTATAATCAAAGAAAGAAAGAAAGAACAGAAATAAATAAACAAAGCATAGAAAGAAAGAATGAAAATAAGAAAGAAAGGACAGAAATAAAGAAAGGACAGAAATAAACATAAGAAAGAAAGAAAAAGAAGGACAAAAAGAAAAATAAGGACAAATAAATAAATAAATAAATAAAAGGACAGAAAGAACAAAAAAAGAAAAAAGACTAAAAGAAATAAGAAAGGGCCTTTCTTTCTTATTTCTTTTTGTCCTTCTTTCTTACTTTTTTTCTATCCTTTATTTATTTATTTGTCCTTATTTTTCTTGTTGTCCTTTTTCTTTCTTTCTTTTCTTTCTTATTTCTTTGTCCTTCCTTTCTATCCTTTTATTTGTCCTCTTATTTTTCTTTTTGTCCTTCTTTCTTTTTCTGTCCTCTCTCTATTTTCTCCCTTTTTAATTTCTTTGTCCTTTCTTTCCGTCCTTTTTCCTTTCTTATTTGTTTACTTCTGTACTTTCTTAGGACAGAAAGAAACTAAAAGAAAATAAAGAAAGGAAAGGACAGAAAGAAAGAAAGAAAGAAAGAAAGAAAGAAAGAAAGAAAGAAAGAGGGACAAAAAGAAATAAAAAAAGACAGAAATAAAAATACAAAAGAAAAGACAGAAAGAAAAAAGGACAAAAAGAAATAAATAAAAAAGAAGGAAAGAAAAGACAGAAAATAAATAAATATAAAACAAGAATAAATAAAAAGTTGCCCAAACCAGGAGATATCTGTGCGGTCAATTTGTCCCCTTCGTAATTTTTTTAAAAATTACAGGGTAAGAAGAAGAGCGTATCTTTATTAACAGTGTAATACGCAGCGTGATACGCAGGTGATTATAGACCAGAGCGTCAGCAGCTCACACAGCCGAACCATGAGAAACCGGACTCGTTTATAATTAGCCAAGCTGCTCTTCATGAGAACAATTTGATCTTCAAAACAAAATCAGAATCAATATCCAATTAAAACTCAGGGAGAAGCAGCGATTTCTGTGAATTGTGGACGGACAGATGGACGCTGCGTGATGGCAACAGCTCATCAGCCGACGGCCGGTGAGCTTTAGATAGATAGATAGATAGATAGATAGATAGATAGATAGATAGATAGATAGATAGATAGATAGATAGATAGATAGATAGATAGATAGATGTGGGCTGATTCTGATTGGTCGAGAGATTCAGACTATTTCTCGATAACCATCTCAAGCGACTCGGCAAAATGGCGGCCGATCACTTCGTCACTGTAAGCGAGGAAGAATTACAAATGATGAGAGAAATTGCTGTTCCGAAAAGCACTAAAGATGCTACGAACTTTGGTCTAAAACTATTCAAAGGTAAAGCGGAGTCGGGATTTATTTTATTCATTTCAAAACAAAGTATTTTATGTGACTCGGTGTAGATAAGCGTGACAAGCCTGCACCGCATTGTTATTACATTTACATGCTGATTTTGAAGTTTGAATTTTTTTTAAAATAAATAACCACCTGTGTATTTATACTAAAACAATTATCTACCTCAGGCTCAGTGAATAATAACCTCGACTTTAGAACAGTTATTATTCACCAATATTCACCTGACCTTTGGTAAATAATTGTTAATAGAAAAACCACAATTACAAATTAACTGGTATCAAATCCAATGATAAAAGTGCAACAGTTTTCCAACAAGTTGACCCCCCCTTTTTTTTTTTAACAGTACAGCCAATTCCCTACAGGTGTGGGGCAATAATCCCCCAGTAGAAGAGTCCAACTTTTAATTTCTGTTTTGTTTTATTGTTACAGTTATCACACATTCCCACTGACTCTTGAGCAACCTGTAATAATGGCAGACATGATGGTGAGAAACTCCAGGCATTTACAATGTAGTGGGGGCCGATGCCACCCCACAGGGCCGAATACCACCCCACAGGGCCGGGCCGAATACCACCCTACAGGGCAGGGCCGAATACCACCCCACAGGGCCGAATGCCACCCCACAGGGCCTACTTTCCTACCCTTTGCATCCTTTTAAAAATAAATAAATAAATCCCCCCCCGCTGTTTGAAATGCAAGTGGCTTCAGATGCAAAAGGACATATGTTCATACATTATGCGGTGCAGGGAACTAACCCACTCATCCAACATCAGCATTCCAAACATGTCTTAGTGATCGTGTGGTTAATTACTGTACGAAACATTTTAAAATTAAGTATAAATTAAGATTAAAATGGATTCCATTATCTCAAATCTAAGATTCAGAAATATAAAGGTTGAAAACATTTAGTTTGGGTCTAAAAGTGCCACGACTATCTGATGGATTTATGGATTTTCTTAAAAATGACTGACCTGAGAGAGAGAGAGAATTTCAGTAAATATTTTTAACACTAAAAAATATCTGCATGGAAATGCACAGCACAGCCATGCTACTGGACAAGAAACCTCACTGAAAATAATCAAACTCGGTCCTGTATGTGTTTAAAGGCTTGGGGATTTTTTTTATTTTTTGAGATTGACCAATGCATTTGTGAAACACCCCACTGCACACAATTTCTTATGCAAAGGCTGAAAATGCATCACTTCATCACGTGCATAACAAAACTCACTTGCAACACACACGCATGCATGCATACATGCACGTGCATTTGCAACATGCTGATGAGTCTGATTGGATTGTGGTGATCCGCGCACGCGAGGAGGGGAAATAAAACAAATCAAAAGAAATCAAATTAAGTGAAATCGATGTAACCGCGCAGAGAGAGAGAGAGAGAGAGAGAGAGAGAGGGAGCAGAACCGTGCGGCGCGCAGCGCTTTAGTTTCCATCAGGAGACAAAATGGTAGCCTTTAAAATGATTTTGCATCAGGGGTGTGTGTGTGGGTTTAAAGAAAAAAAGTGCATAAAATGAGGAATGAACAGAAGAAAAGGCAGAAATAAAATGAACGAAAGGACGCTGGAGAGCCGCACTGCTCCTTCACTGGGGCTGCAAACTCAACACAATCCGAAAATAAAAAACACAAATCCTAATGCGAAACGCAATCAGAATTAATCGTGATTTCTTTAATTTCTCAAGAATTTGACCGCAAGGGGGCGCTAATTTTGCAACAGAAAACGAAAACGACATTCAGGAGTGTTTTTAAAAAAGCAAACGGAGAATAAAACGCGCTGCGGTTCCGCCGGGAAGCATCCGGCACGCGCTCGAACGGAGGCGCGTGCAGCAAATCACAATCATCGATTACTGATCCGAGTGCGCGCGCGCCGCTTTAATCGCCGAATAAAAGCACAATTCAGTGAAGGAGGGAAAAATTTCACCAAATATGGCCGCTGCTGCTCTTCAGGGGGTTTTCTGTTTCTCCCCCCCTCACCATCATGGCTTTGCTTTTTTCCCTCCTCTTTCCTTTTTTTTTTTGCATTCCAGAAAATAATTAAATAAATAAATTTCACCAACTTATAATCGTCGATTAAAGGCGCGAGGGGGAGGGGGGGAGAAAGAAAGAAAAACATGGCTACATTGTATCAGGAGAGAATTCTTGAGAAAGTTCATTTTAGGAAGAAAAACAGAAGAAGCGCTTCCTCACTCGCTTTAAATTTCCAGCCGAGAGGAGAAGGAGAGAGGGAAGGAGGGAGAGAAGGAGAGAGAAGTTGCTCTTACCGGAGAAAAGCATCAGTTTCCCACAAATCCGGCTGCGCAGAGCTGAGCTGGGAGTGAAGCGCGCGCGGCCTGCACGAGAAAGAAAAAAAATTCTAAAATGATTTCTAATTTGGAAAAAAATAGAGAAAAAAAAACAGCAAAGCGGCACGCGCCGCCTCCGTTACCTCCCTTAAAAAAAAAAACCCGATGCGGGTCAAACAGAATAATTCTCCCCCCTTTCCCTTTCCAGGGCAGTGCAGAAGGATCCTCCCTCCTCCCCCCGGGTGACGGAAGCACAATTTTTTTTTTTTTCCAATGCGAGAAATTTTTCAAAATGAATCTACCGTTTTCTCCCCCGCCTCCCTCCTTTTTGCGCTTTGCTTGCTTTTCTCGGAGTGCGCATGCGCGGAAAAATCCCCACCACCACGGGCTCCATCACCGGCTCTGGGGGGAGGAGCGGGGGGCGGGGCGGAGAAGGGGGGAGGAGCGCACGCGCTTTTACTCGGCCGCCATCGGGGAAAAAAAAAAATGCAAATCATGCGATTTAAGGGCGCGCGCACTTTATCACTGTAATGAGTGGGAAAGGAGAAGCGGGCGCGCGCACTCACGCTCACACACAGAGTTATTATAATAATAATAATAATATCTGCATGGGTCATGAATAATATCCCAGGCATTGATGTATTATTATTATTATTATTATTATATATCCTCTGTATGGGTCATGAATAATATCCCAGGCATTGATGTATTATTATTATTATTATTATTATTATTATTATTATTATATATCCTCTGTATGGGTCATGAATAATATCCCAGGCATTGATGTATTATTATTATTATTATTATTATTATTATTATTATTATATATCCTCTGTAAGGGTCATGAATAATATCCCAGGCATTGATGTATTATTATTATTATTATTATTATTATTATTATTATTATATATCCTCTGTAAGGGTCATGAATAATATCCCAGGCATTGATGTATTATTATTATTATTATTATTATTATTATTATTATTATTATTATATATCCTCTGTATGGGTCATGAATAATATCCCAGGCATTGATGTATTATTATTATTATTATTATTATTATTATTATTATTATATATCCTCTGTAAGGGTCATGAATAATATCCCAGGCATTGATGTATTATTATTATTATTATTATTATTATTATATATCCTCTGTAAGGGTCATGAATAATATCCCAGGCATTGATGTATTATTATTATTATTATTATTATTATTATATATCCTCTGTATGGGTCATGAATAATATCCCAGGCATTGATGTATTATTATTATTATTATTATTATTATTATATATCCTCTGTATGGGTCATGAATAATATCCCAGGCATTGATGTATTATTATTATTATTATTATTATTATTATTATTATTATATATCCTCTGTATGGGTCATGAATAATATCCCAGGCATTGATGTATTATTATTATTATTATTATTATTATTATTATTATTATTATATATCCTCTGTATGGGTCATGAATAATATCCCAGGCATTGATGTATTATTATTATTATTATTATTATTATTATTATTATTATATATCCTCTGTATGGGTCATGAATAATATCCCAGGCATTGATGTATTATTATTATTATTATTATTATTATTATTATTATATATCCTCTGTATGGGTCATGAATAATATCCCAGGCATTGATGTATTATTATTATTATTATTATTATTATTATTATTATTATATATCCTCTGTATGGGTCATGAATAATATCCCAGGCATTGATGTATTATTATTATTATTATTATTATTATTATTATTATTATTATATATCCTCTGTATGGGTCATGAATAATATCCCAGGCATTGATGTATTATTATTATTATTATTATTATTATTATTATATATCCTCTGTATGGGTCATGAATAATATCCCAGGCATTGATGTATTATTATTATTATTATTATTATTATTATTATTATTATATATCCTCTGTATGGGTCATGAATAATATCCCAGGCATTGATGTATTATTATTATTATTATTATTATTATTATTATTATTATATATCCTCTGTAAGGGTCATGAATAATATCCCAGGCATTGATGTATTATTATTATTATTATTATTATTATTATTATTATTATATATCCTCTGTAAGGGTCATGAATAATATCCCAGGCATTGATGTATTATTATTATTATTATTATTATTATTATTATTATTATTATATATCCTCTGTATGGGTCATGAATAATATCCCAGGCATTGATGTATTATTATTATTATTATTATTATTATTATTATTATTATATATCCTCTGTAAGGGTCATGAATAATATCCCAGGCATTGATGTATTATTATTATTATTATTATTATTATTATATATCCTCTGTAAGGGTCATGAATAATATCCCAGGCATTGATGTATTATTATTATTATTATTATTATTATTATATATCCTCTGTATGGGTCATGAATAATATCCCAGGCATTGATGTATTATTATTATTATTATTATTATTATTATATATCCTCTGTATGGGTCATGAATAATATCCCAGGCATTGATGTATTATTATTATTATTATTATTATTATTATTATTATTATATATCCTCTGTATGGGTCATGAATAATATCCCAGGCATTGATGTATTATTATTATTATTATTATTATTATTATTATTATTATTATATATCCTCTGTATGGGTCATGAATAATATCCCAGGCATTGATGTATTATTATTATTATTATTATTATTATTATTATTATTATATATCCTCTGTATGGGTCATGAATAATATCCCAGGCATTGATGTATTATTATTATTATTATTATTATTATTATTATTATATATCCTCTGTATGGGTCATGAATAATATCCCAGGCATTGATGTATTATTATTATTATTATTATTATTATTATTATTATTATATATCCTCTGTATGGGTCATGAATAATATCCCAGGCATTGATGTATTATTATTATTATTATTATTATTATTATTATTATTATATATCCTCTGTATGGGTCATGAATAATATCCCAGGCATTGATGTATTATTATTATTATTATTATTATTATTATTATATATCCTCTGTATGGGTCATGAATAATATCCCAGGCATTGATGTATTATTATTATTATTATTATTATTATTATTATTATTATTATATATCCTCTGTATGGGTCATGAATAATATCCCAGGCATTGATGTATTATTATTATTATTATTATTATTATTATTATTATTATTATTATATATCCTCTGTATGGGTCATGAATAATATCCCAGGCATTGATGTATTATTATTATTATTATTATTATTATTATTATTATTATTATTATATATCCTCTGTAAGGGTCATGAATAATATCCCAGGCATTGATGTATTATTATTATTATTATTATTATTATTATTATTATTATTATATATCCTCTGTAAGGGTCATGAATAATATCCCAGGCATTGATGTATTATTATTATTATTATTATTATTATTATTATATATCCTCTGTATGGGTCATGAATAATATCCCAGACATTGATGTATTATTATTATTATTATTATTATTATTATTATTATTATTATATATCCTCTGTATGGGTCATGAATAATATCCCAGGCATTGATGTATTATTATTATTATTATTATTATTATTATTATTATTATTATTATATATCCTCTGTATGGGTCATGAATAATATCCCAGACATTGATGTATTATTATTATTATTATTATTATTATTATTATTATTATATATCCTCTGTATGGGTCATGAATAATATCCCAGGCATTGATGTATTATTATTATTATTATTATTATTATTATTATTATTATTATTATTATATATCCTCTGTATGGGTCATGAATAATATCCCAGACATTGATGTATTATTATTATTATTATTATTATTATTATATATCCTCTGTATGGGTCATGAATAATATCCCAGGTATTGATGTATTATTAAATATAGTATTTAATGTAACTTTTTAATCATTATCACTATCATTTCTGTAAATATTAATTTTAACAATTGATGTATTATTATTATTATTATTATTATTATTATTATTATTATTATATATCCCACTCTGCATGGGTCATGAATAATATCTCAGGCATTGATGCACTATTATTATTATTATTATTATTATTATTATTATGTAATAGTGCATCAATGCCTGAGATATTATTCATGACCCATGCAGAGTATGTTATATAATAATAATAATAATAATAATAATAATAATAATGCAGATAGGGCTTGTGTGATGCAGCAGCTCAGATCGACTCTCATGTATTATTATTATTATTAACCCGAGGACTTGTGTTGAGTTTTCATTAGAATGTGTGTGTGTGTGTGTGTGTGTGTGTGTGCTGGACATGAACAGAGCTTTGGCTCACCCTAGAGGTGCATTTATAAAATCCAAATGCGTGAATTTTTTTTTTTAAATTGTGGATTTTTATTCTGTAAAAAAGGACACTTTCAATGAATTTCATCTGTTTTTTGTTTACTGTTGTGAGAGATATTTTACTTTAAAAATGTATCATACTATATTATACATTAACAAGCATAGAAATAAAGAAATAAAAACAATATTTTATATTATAAAAATAAAACAATCCAATTAAGTTAAAGTGTATACACATGTAAAGAAATGCTGGAGACCAAAAATGGCTTAAAAAATAATGAAATGAAATGTTTGAATATTTAAAAAAATACTATAATCAGTAATCAGTGAGCCATAATAAATAAAACAAAGTCAATATTTGGTGTGGGGTGGCACGGTGGTGTAGTGGTTAGGGCTGTCGCTTCACAGCAAGAAGGTCCGGGTTCGAACCCCGTGGCCGGCGAGGGCCTTTCTGTGCGGAGTTTGCATGTTCTCCCCGTGTCCGCGTGGGTTTCCTCCGGGTGCTCCGGTTTCCCCCACAGTCCAAAGACATGCAGGTTAGGTTAACTGGTGACTCTAAATTGACCGTAGGTGTGAATGTGAGTGTGAATGGTTGTCTGTGTCTATGTGTCAGCCCTGTGATGACCTGGCGACTTGTCCAGGGTGTACCCCACCTTTCGCCCGTAGTCAGCTGGGATAGGCTCCTGCGGCCCTGTAGAACAGGATAAAGCGGCTAGAGATAATGAGATGAGATGAAACAAAGTTAGAATTTGATTCCTGCAACACACTCAGAAAAAAAGTTGGGTTGGCACAGAGGCTTTATTGCCATTGTATTACATCACCTTAATAACACTTTTTTAATCATATGGGATCTGAGGATAGTAATTATTTTGGAAAACACACACACACATACACACTGTCACTATAGAATCGTGCAAAAAAAAACCATCCAGTTTTGCTGGAAACACTTTGCTGATGAGAAAGGGTCAGAGGAAAATGGGCGGAGCTGAACATCTCAGAACGCACAAGACGTTAAACTTTCAGACAGAAGGGCATTAAAGCACATCAGGGTCCACTCCGTTTAGCCAAGAACACAAATCTGAGGTTACAGTCCAAACTGAAACTGGGCATTTAAAGAGCAGAACAATGTCTCTGGTCTTTTTTCTCAGCTCGTCCACTTTCAGTGAGCCTGTAATTAAAAATATTAGTTTTACTGTTTATACACTGACACACTGCAATATCAGTTCTATAGCTTCTATCCTGTAAGTAAAGAATAACACACATTATTCTATCCACATTCACTGGGTATGAGCAATCGTGCGCTCTGATTGGCTACTCTACTCCTAGGATATCAGCTCATATACCATGAGTAGAGAAAATCAAAATGGCGGAGCGTGTTGCTGAACCAACCGAGGACGAAATGAAAACTCTACTCGAAAACAAAACCCTAAAAAAAGCACAGCAGAATATAGAACGAAAGTATTTGATGATAAAAACAGATCTTTTTTAATTTTTCAAGAATTGCTATTATTATTGCATTTTTCATAAATTGCTCCTGTCATTTCGCCGGTTTGTTTACATTCTAAGCGGAAATGATTTTGTCGGATTGTATTTATTTATCGAATTTGCAAAAAATAAAAATGTTCTGTTTCTCAAAATCCAGTGAATGTGGATGGAATAAAACAGTTAGTCCACTCAATCTCATCGCACACTGCTTATAGACAACTCGGCGCTATACGACTCGTCGACTATCAGCTAATGTACGACTCCGTTTTGTGGAATAACGGTTAAATACGCCATGTGTCATGATGTAAAAATACTCCAGATTGGTGTGATAGGAAGTTTATTATTTTCATATAACAGCAGTGTGTTTTATTCCTCTTATAACACAGCCAGCAATTACTGTTTTTAGCTTATTAATTAATTAATGACTCGTCAAGCTTTTTACCGTTTATAGTTACATTTATATCAGGAATAAACATAGCAGCTATAAACAGTCTTTTCCTGATCTGCCTTTTATTTTTCTCTCTCTTGAAGTTAATGAGAACAAAATGCAGCTTGTTAAAGCTTTAAAGCATAAATTTGTCGATCCTGAACATTTTCCTCTGCTGGGAAACTTTAAAAAGCACAGTGACTGGTACAAAGTTGGCGCTGACACTGGAGACTCCTTCTGAAAATTAAATGACATTATATTACATTCAGGGCGGCACGGTGGTGTAGTGGTTAGCGCTGTCGCCTCACAGCAAGAAGGTCCGGGTTCGAGCCCCGTGGCCGGCGAGGGCCTTTCTGTGTGGAGTTTGCATGTTCTCCCCGTGTCCGCGTGGGTTTCCTCCGGGTGCTCCGGTTTCCCCCACAGTCCAAAGACATGCAGGTTAGGTTAACTGGTGACTCTAAATTGAGCGTAGGTGTGAATGTGAGTGTGAATGGTTGTCTGTGTCTATGTGTCAGCCCTGTGATGACCTGGCGACTTGTCCAGGGTGTACCCCGCCTTTCACCCGTAGTCAGCTGGAATAGGCTCCAGCTTGCCTGCGACCCTGTAGAGCTGGATAAAGCGGCTACAGATAATGAGATGAGATGAGATGAACATTTTAAAGCTGAGTAGCTTTTAAAGAAATCAACAATGAATGAGTTTTGGTGTCAGCTCATAGTTAGGCCCCCGTCACACTTATTCGGAATTAGCAGGAATCAAGCAGAACCAGCCGGAATGAAAACATTTTTCAAAATTCATGCCACATTCGGGCGGGAATTTCAAACTGACCAACATTCTTACAGCTTTGTAAGAATGCCGTTCGAATACTTAGAATGCGCTTCGAACCCGCCTCGAATGATTCTTGCACATTCCAGGTGTATTAGCTTTCGAATGCACTTTAATGTAGTTGGAACACAGTAGGAATACATAGAATGCTGTTAGAATGCAGTAAGAATATTAAGAATGCACTTGAAATGCCGTACAAGTGCGGTTCGATTGCTGCCCGAATACCACCCGAAGTCTGGTCAGAAGGTGCCTCGAATGCTGTACGAATTCACCTCAAATGCAGTCAGGACGCTCCCGGAATAGCCGCTGAATATGTTTCGAATGTCTAAGAATTCAAAGAGAATGCAGCTCAAATACTTAGAATGTACTTCGAATCAGAGGCAATTCTAGAGTCTGTTGTGGCCCCAAGCAAAAATTTCCAGGGGGCCCTTCTGACCAGTGTTCATCACCAATATGTTATAAATAATCTGACACCAATGAAAAATATATGAAACCAAAGTTTTTTAAATTCCAAAGGTGAAAATACAATGGTAAAGAACAATAAAAACAATAAAAAGCAAAACAAGGGCCCGTTTACACGAGGACGCTGTTGGGTAAAAATGACTAAATATTTTATCGGAAGTGCCTTTCATCTACACGGGGACGGCGTTTCCGAGGCTGAAAAATGGAAAAAATTGAAAACGCCTTCCAGAGTGGATAAGTTAAAAACAGCCCCCGTTGCATATCCGTCTAAACTACCCAATACGCGAAACTCTGCTCGGATCTGCTCACATCGGGTACGCGTTTACGTCATACATATGTCATATACTGTACATGCCAGCCCGGGAAGTAAGAAAGTAAGTAAAAAAGTAAGAGCATGTCTGATTACATCGATCCAACGGACCTTCAAGCTGCTCTGGCAGCTTTAATAAACGTCCAGGCAGTGTTGCCAGATATTGCTGACTTTTTCCATCCCAAAATATGTTCAAAACCCGCCAAAATGCACTTAAAACCACCCAATGTGGCAACACTGCGTCCAGGAGTCCTTCGAACATCTATACCGAATCTGCACATATACCGTTAATGAACAGAGGCGGGTATAGCATGCTCTTACTTTTTTACTTACTTTCTTACTTACCATAGCCAGAGTAGTCAAAGTTTTCGCGGCGCAGATGTGCAGATCAGACAAGACGGAAGACGTTGCGCATGCGTGCAGACATAGCGGAGGTCTTTCACAGCACCACCTAGCTGCCTGACATGCACATCCAATTGAATTCCACACATTTATGTGTCACCGTATAGATGCAGATTTCCTCCTTGAAAACGGTCGTGTAGACACGGAAAAAAGTGAGAACGAAAACGGACTTTTGCGTTTTTGTTTCAGACCGTCCCCGTGTAAAGTGGGCCTAAATAAGCCCCTCGGGCCCTGACTCTCGGGGGGCCCCTGGGCCGGGGGGCCCCAAGCAGTTGCCTGCCTTGCCTGTTCACAAGCTGCGTGTCTGCTTCGAATATCCCGGAATATACGAAGAATTTTCATTCTGACGGCATTCTGGCTCATTCGAGGCACATTCGGGACATTCTGACAGGATTTGAAGTGGCTTGACATTTCGATTTTTCCCTCAAACGTGATCAGAATGTTTCGAATGCTGTTGGAATGCCGCAAGAATATTTAGAATGCAGTCCGAATGCAGTTAGAACACACTTTGAATGCCGTTCGATATTTCTCCTCTTCAAATGCACCTCGAATATTTTGAGCATGAGCAACACATTCAGGCCGGCCACAAGAATGGGCCCGAATGTTTGGAATGCACTCAGAATGCAGTCAGGATTTTTAGAATGCGCTTCGAATAACCCAGAATATACGAAGAATTTTCATTCCGACGGCATTCCGGCTCATTTCGCCTCTAGTGTGACTACCCTATCGCAATCAGAAAAGAAAAGAAGTGGTATTATGCCATGTGTAATATAAAATTATGTTTAAAAAAACAGAGTACCACAGGATCTGACCAATCAGAGTCAAGATTCAACAGTGCTGGTGTACAACAAATACTTAATGATCTCGAATAATACAAACAAATATTTTAATATTCTAGGTGACCACTAGGTGGCAGTGTTTCCATTAGCCAGGATTACAGTGCAGCATCTGAGACTGAGCAGATTTTAGTCAGATCTTCGAGAACACAAGATACTTTTTAGAGAAGAGATCTTAGAGAAGACAAGATTTTAATTTTATTTATTTATTGATTGATTGATTGATTTTGCTCCATCGCAGTTCTAGAGTCATTAAAATTTAAGCAATAAAACATTAAAATTTCAGTCTGAGCACATTGGAAGATCAGGGAGAGCAAAAATACTGAGGACTGAGAGTCAGGAGGAGGTTTGGGTTCATTTCTGTTTCAAACTATTCATGGACACACTTACTCGTTTTATATACAATATATATGTGTTATTTACCAGCTGGGAGGTCCGTATGGTGAAATACCGTGACCGAGGTCTTGAAAGTACTGAGCGAGGCCCTCTGGGCCGAGGTCAGTATTCCAGGCCGAGGTCACGGTATTTCACCATACGGACCGACCTTAAGCTGGTAAATAATAAAGTTATTTTTTTCTTTACCAAATTCTAACAGAAAACGAGAGCGCCCCCCGAAAGGGAAAACCGAGCCGAGTCGCCATTTTGAATCCTCATTCACAGCTGTAATGCAAATGGCTTCCTCCTCGGTATACAAGTGCACTTCGATGGCAGGAAAAAAACTACATTTTGCCGCCTATGTAGTCCCCTATTTATACAAATAGGAGTCATTCAGGATTCAGCCATGTTTTTGCTCAGTGTTAGCAACAGTTACAGGTTTTTAGTTTTCTCCTGAAATCTCATCTCATTATCTGTAGCCGCTTTATCCTGTTCTACAGGGTCGCAGGCAAGCTGGAGCCTATCCCAGCTGACTACGGGCGAAAGGCGGGCTACACCCTGGACAAGTCGCCAGGTCATCACAGGGCTGACACATAGACACAGACAACCATTCACACTCACATTCACACCTACGCTCAATTTAGAGTCACCAGTTAACCTAACCTGCATGTCTTTGGACTGTGGGGGAAACCGGAGCACCCGGAGGAAACCCACGCGGACACGGGGAGAACATGCAAACTCCACACAGAAAGGCCCTCACCAGCCACGGGGCTCGAACCCGGACCTTCTTGCTGTGAGGTGATAGCGCTAACCACTACACCACCGTGCCGCCCTTCTCCTGAAATGTTTTCTTTTATTTCTTCTTCCTCAGGGTAGTAAAACTTGCTTTCGCTGTGAAGACTGTCGTTATCGCTATCCATGATGTAAAATTAATGCTATTATGCTGAGAAATGCTGGCAAAAATGTATAAGATTTTTGATAAAAATCTTATAAATAAATCTTATAAAAAAGATAAATGTTGACAAAAATTGCTACTACAGTACGTTTGTTGTTGTTGTGAACGAGCGAGTCGCCAGAGGTCCGTAACCAGGGTCCATAACTGGGGTCTGGACCGTAGGATACGGACCTGCTCGCCAGCCAATCAGAGCGCAGGATTTGATGGAACCCAGATTGCCAAAAGTATTTGCTCACCCATCCGAATTATCGGAATCAGGTGTTCCAATCACTTCCATGGCCACAGGTGTATAAAATCAAGCACCTAGGCATGCAGACTGTTTTTACAGTTTGGAGCTGGCCCCTTCCTCTTCCAACATGACTGTGCACCAGTGCACAAAGCAAGGTCCATAAAGACATGGATGACAGAGTCTGGTGTGGATGAACTTGACTGGCCTGCACAGAGTCCTGACCTCAACCCGATAGAACACCTTTGGGATGAATTAGAGCGGAGACTGAGAGCCAGGCCTTCTCGTCCAACATCAGTGTGTGACCTCACAAATGCGCTTCTGGAAGAATGGTCAAAAATTCCCATAAACACACTCCTAAACCTTGTGGACAGCCTTCCCAGAAGAGTTGAAGCTGTTCTAGCTGCAAAGGGTGGACCGACGTCATATTGAACCCTATGGATTAGGAATGGGATGTCACTTAAGCTCATATGTGAGTCAAGGCAGGTGCGCGAATACTTTTGGCAATATTAGGAACACCCCCCATCACCTGCTGTTTGATGCAGTTCTCTAATCAGCCGATCCTTTGACCCATCAGATCACGCAGATACAAATCAAGAGCTTCAGTTAATGTTCATAATGTTCAAACATCAGAACGGGAAAAATTGTGATCTCAAAGTGTGACTTTCTTTCTTTCACTGTGGTATGGGTGTTGGTTTGAGCCAGATGAATATTTTTGGTTTGAGTATTTCAGAAACTGCTGATCTCCTTCCTAGGATTTTCACACACAACAGTCTCTAGAGTTTACACAGAATGGTGCAGAAAACAAAAACAGTTTTTGAGTGAGTGAGTGACAGTTCTGCGGGTGGAAAAAACAAACGCCTTGTTGATGAGAGGTCAGAGGGAAAATGGTCAGATTTGAGGTGGTTTGAGCTGCCAGGAAGGATATAATAACTCATAGCAATTCTTTACAACCGTGGTGAACAGAAAAGCATCTCAGCATGCAGTAGCAGAACAGAAGCGCACACTGGGTTCCATTCCTGCAGCCACGAACAGGGATCTTAGAATCAACAACAAGTTCCTATTAAAGTGGCTGGTGAGTGGAGATATCAAATCAAATCAAGTTTATTTGTATCGCGCTTTTAACAATAAACATTGTCGCAAAGCAGCTTTACAGAATTTGAACGACGTAAAACATGAGCTAATTTTATCCCTAATCTATCCCCAATGAGCAAGCCTGTGGCGACAGTGGCAAGGAAAAACTCCCTCAGATGACATGAGGAAGAAACCTCGAGAGGAACCAGACTCTAAAGGGAACCCATCCTCATTTGGGCAACAACAGACAGCCTGACTATAATATTAACAGTTTTAACAGGTATAACCCTCAACTGTCCTCATGGGGCCGTCCTTCACAGGAGCGGTGCGATAAAACTCCGACCAGACACAGGGCACCAGGATGGATCAAGCAGGTCCGAGGGGCAGAAGAGGCCAGCATCTCAATCCCAGGACCAACATGTAACTCAGAGGGACAGATTGGGGGGGGGGGGGGGGGGGGGGGGTGTTTCGGA
This sequence comes from Neoarius graeffei, assembly GCF_027579695.1. Classification (NCBI taxonomy): domain Eukaryota; kingdom Metazoa; phylum Chordata; class Actinopteri; order Siluriformes; family Ariidae; genus Neoarius; species Neoarius graeffei. The sequence continues at coordinate 5,765,324 of NC_083596.1, forward strand.
AGAGAGAGAGAAAGAAAACACGTTGTTAGGTATGCCCTAAAAATGACAAGTATTAAATCTGTGTGGTAGGCTCTCAGAGACGAGAGTCTTTACATCAGGCATAACACACAACAATAGCATGTTAATATGGTAAAATATATCATGACCTGCTCTGGCTGGATGCTTGATTGGGTGATGGGAGCACACTCCTCAGCAATGATGAGATGCAGATGGGACCCTTAGGGCTGGCCAAGACAATTCAGTTACATTTCACCGGGTCTGGGACATGCGACAGAATGTCTAACGGCCGATTCCCTGCAGGCTATGATAGCCAGTCGAGGTCTCCACCCTCTCCACCAAAAGATTTCCTGTTGACTCCATGTAACTCAGAGGGACAGATTTGGGGTGGGGGGGAGGGAAAGAAAACACAGGTTGTTAGGTATGCCCAATGTCACCTGAATAAGTAGGAGCAGTATACATATTGCGGGCGGCACGGTGGTGTAGTGGTTAGTGCTGTCGCCTCACAGCAAGAAGGTCCGGGTTCGAGCCCCGTGGCCGGCGAGGGCCTTTCTGTGTGGAGTTTGCATGTTCTCCCCGTGTCCGCGTGGGTTTCCTCCGGGTGCTCCGGTTTCCCCCACAGTCCAAAGACATGCAGGTTAGGTTAACTGGTGACTCTAAATTGACCGTAGGTGTGAATGTGAGTGTGAATGGTTGTCTATGTGTCAGCCCTGTGATGACCTGGTGACTTGTCCAGGGTGTACCCCGCCTTTCGCCCGTAGTCAGCTGGGATAGGCTCCAGCTTGCCTGCGACCCTGTAGAAGGATAAAGCGGCTAGAGATAATGAGATGAGATGAGTATACATATTGCACCGAGTACAAGCAGGGACTCCGGCAACTAACTATGACAGCATAACTAACTAAGATATGAGTTGGTGAGTTGCTTCATTTGGTGCAAGTCAGGTAACGATCAAGCCTGTGGTGACGGTGTGAAGGAAAAACTCCCTCAGACAACATGAGGAAGAAACCTTGAGAGGAACCAGACTCAAAAGTGAACCCATCCTCATCTGGGTGATAACAGATAGCGTGATTATAAATAACTCACTTTTATAACTGTGTCCTGTATACAGTACTCACAAACTACAACTGTGTAACCAGGAAACAAATTATAGTTTTAACCTGAAGTCTGTCGTGTTGAAGTTATAGACTGTTCATTGATAGAGAGTTGAGTGCAAAACTGTTCATGACAACTGCAGTCCAAAAGTTATCGTGATGATTGGAGTCCTAAACCATCATCGCAAAACTGTAAGTGTCCAGAGCTGTCTTCTAAGTGTATCTTTCGACTGTCCGTATGGGGCCGTCCTCCACAGGAGCGATGTGATGAGACTCCAGCCAGAAGTAGGGCATCAGGATGGATCAGGCAGGTCCGGAGAGCAGGAGAGTCCAGAATCACTGGAGTGTCAGGATTGACATGGAACTCAATCAACTCAGCTATGAGTCAATTCTTTTTGCTCCCAAATGACTCACTTCTAAAAAATTAAGCCGGATATGCACTGATATATTCATACAGCATGCATTAATTATACTGCATTAAAGGGGAACTGAAGTCATTTTTAAACTTGCTTTATTTCTTAATTAACGTGTTATTCAATTACGTTTTCGGTTTTAGTAACCTTATATCGTGACTCGTATTAGCAACTAATTGCAATTAAATATTATACTTATCGGCCTATTTGGTTTTCAGCCATGTTGAATTTAGTTCGTTTGGTCCACGGCAGGCGTCGCTTATCCATGCAATCTTCACGAGACTTGTGCGAGACTTCGCAACATGACGTGTCAGTCAGGTGTCAGTGCCACCATTTTGAAAACTGTTTTCCGAACAAAATATTGCACAAAAACGAGTTTAAATGACGATTACTGCCTACTTTTTTCAAACTTTCCTGATTGCTCTCAAAACAAACAAAACTTCCGGCTTGATTATGTCAGCATTCGAAAGAGGGCGCACGTGTCTTTTGACAACGTTGGCAGATGTCGGTCACTTTGATTTCCGCTGTACGTTTTAGTTCCGTCCGATGATGTCTCGCACAGGTCTCAACGAATCTCGTTTACGGCCATTGCTTTGACATACGGACTGATATATTACAGAGCATATTTCAAACACTCAGAACTTGCTATAGCAGCGACAAAATAGCGATCAGAAATGCATTCCGATATTTAATAAAATGAGATAAATAGAATTTTGATAATAAAAAATTTGCTTTCAAGTCTCCTTTAATGTTATTGTGCTGTGGTGTTTGAGCCATTAAAAAGATTCCATCCATTCATTCATTCATTATCTCTAGCCGGTTTATCCTGTCCTACAGGGTCACAGGCGAGCTGGAGCCTATCCCAGCTGACTACGGGTGAAAGGCGGGGTACACCCTGGACAAGTTGCCAGGTCATCACAGGGCTGACACATAGACACAGACAACCATTCACACTCACATTCACACCTACGCTCAATTTAGAGTCACCAGTTAACCTAACCTGCATGTCTTTGGACTGTGGGGGAAACCGGAGCACCTGGAGGAAACCCACGCGGACACGGGGAGAACATGCAAACTCCACACAGAAAGGCCCTCGCCGGCCACAGGGCTCGAACCTGGACCTTCTTGCTGTGAGGCGACAGCGCTAACCACTACACCACCGTGCCGCCCATTAAAAAGATTCATTTACATTAATTCTTATAACTGAATCTTTCTGTTTTTACACTCGATTCCTTTCTGAATATTTCCATTTCTGGTTGAGAGTATGCTGTGCGCATTCTGGCTGCCACTTCTCACCGGAGCTTTTTATTTTATTTTCCTTTTTGTTTTACTTTTTTGTGTTTCTGTACAACCCCGATTCCAAAAAAGTTGGGACAAAGTACAAATTGTAAATAAAAACAGAATGCAATAATTTACAAACTTCAAAAACTGATATTGTATTCACAATAGAACATAGACAACATATCAAATGTCGAAAGTGAGACATTTTGAAATTTCATGCCAAATATTGGCTCATTTGAAATTTCATGACAGCAACACATCTCAAAAAAGTTGGGACAGGGGCAATAAGAGGCTGGAAAAGTTAAAGGTACAAAAAAGGAACAGCTGGAGGACCAAATTGCAACTCATTAGGTCAATTGGCAATAGGTCATTAACATGACTGGGTATAAAAAGAGCATCTTGGAGTGGCAGCGGCTCTCAGAAGTAAAGATGGGAAGAGGATCACCAATCCCCCTAATTCTGCGCCGACAAATAGTGGAGCAATATCAGAAAGGAGTTCGACAGTGTAAAATTGCAAAGAGTTTGAACATATCATCATCTACAGTGCATAATATCATCAAAAGATTCAGAGAATCTGGAAGAATCTCTGTGCGTAAGGGTCAAGGCCGGAAAACCATACTGGGTGCCCGTGATCTTCGGGCCCTTAGACGGCACTGCATCACATACAGGCATGCTTCTGTATTGGAAATCACAAAATGGGCTCAGGAATATTTCCAGAGAACATTATCTGTGAACACAATTCACCATGCCATCCGCCGTTGCCAGCTAAAACTCTATAGTTCAAAGAAGAAGCCGTATCTAAACATGATCCAGAAGCGCAGACGTCTTCTCTGGGCCAAGGCTCATTTAAAATGGACTGTGGCAAAGTGGAAAACTGTTCTGTGGTCAGACGAATCAAAATTTGAAGTTCTTTATGGAAATCAGGGACGCCGTGTCATTTGGACTAAAGAGGAGAAGGACGACCCAAGTTGTTATCAGCGCTCAGTTCAGAAGCCTGCATCTCTGATGGTATGGGGTTGCATTAGTGCGTGTGGCATGGGCAGCTTACACATCTGGAAAGACACCATCAATGCTGAAAGGTATAGCCAGGTTCTAGAGCAACATATGCTCCCATCCAGACGACGTCTCTTTCAGGGAAGACCTTGCATTTTCCAACATGACAATGCCAAACCACATACTGCATCAATTACAGCATCATGGCTGCGTAGAAGAAGGGTCCGGGTACTGAACTGGCCAGCCTGCAGTCCAGATCTTTCACCCATAGAAAACATTTGGCGCATCATAAAACGGAAGATATGACAAAAAAGACCTAAGACAGTTGAGCAACTAGAATCCTACATTAGACAAGAATGAGTTAACATTCCTATCCCTAAACTTGAGCAACTTGTCTCCTCAGTCCCCAGACGTTTACAGACTGTTGTAAAGAGAAAAGGGGATGTCTCACAGTGGTAAACATGGCCTTGTCCCAACTTTTTTGAGATGTGTTGTTGTCATGAAATTTAAAATCACTTAATTTTTCTCTTTAAATGATACATTTTCTCAGTTTAAACATTTGATATGTCATCTATGTTCTATTCTGAATAAAATATGGAATTTTGAAACTTCCACATCATTGCATTCCGTTTTTATTTACAATTTGTACTTTGTCCCAACTTTTTTGGAATCGAGGTTGTAGTTTGATGTGGGTTTTTTGTTTGAGTGTTTTGTCTGTTGGTTGTGGCGTAGCTCCAGACCCAGTTTTGGGCGTCGGTTCCCTCCAGGCCTTGGTCCGCTGTGGGTGATGCCTGTGCTCCTTGCTATGGACTGCAGTGAGCTCGTTGCTCATTTAACATCAGGGTTGTCCAGCGCTCTGCGTGGCGGTGCTTCTGTGCTCGCTTTGTGGATCCATAACGTGGTGTTCCGAGCGATGATGCAGCGGCTGTGCAAGCGGTGTGAAACTTATCTTCATGCGCCTTTTGGTGGGACTGTGACAACTACACCATTGGAATGACATTCTGACCTTCTTTTGGTGGACTTTTTTTTTCCTTCTAATTGTAAAGCAGCCTTGGGTATGAGAAAGGTGCAATATAAATTCAACTGATTATTATTATTATTATTATTTACAAAAAATATTAAGGAAAGGAAATGAATATTTGTTATTTGTGAATCAACTCTCAACACTCTAAACATTAAAAGATTCGGTTCAGTGAGTCGACTCATTCACGAATGATGCATCACTAAATTCCTGACCCATGCAAAGAACCTAAGAAAACAAAACCGAGTCAAAAATTTTGCTATAAAAATCAAATTCTTCTCATTTCCTGTAAAGGTTTTGAATCTGGTGTGGTGTGATCTGGGAAGACGTCATAACCAGAGAAGAGCGATGACGTCATGAGAGCTGTCATTTCAATGGTTGATGAATTTCCATCATGAAGTTCAGTTTCACAAAGAAAGAAAATCTCACTGTCTGTGAATTTATGACCTGGAAGAAAATGATAAATAAAAATATCTTTTAAACACAAACGTTTATACCTCAGTGCTGTTGAATTCTCAAATCTGATTGGTCAGAAGGCATTAAATTAATTTTCAATCACAAATTCCAAGTGTATAAGTCATTGTTCTAATCCGTCATCGTTTCTATCGGAACAGCTCATTCACGGGGACTTTTTTGGCGCACTGTCCAAATAAAATGATTTTTAAAAATGTGTAAATGTTAATATGGTGAATTTTGTCTAAGGAGATGTTTATTTAACATTTATGGAAGGAGTCTCCGTCCAGGGCGGCACGGTGGTGTAGTGGTTAGCGCTGTCGCCTCACAGCAAGAAGGTCCGGGTTCGAGCCCCGTGGCCGGCGAGGGCCTTTCTGTGCAGAGTTTGCATGTTCTCCCCGTGTCCGCGTGGGTTTCCTCCGGGTGCTCCGGTTTCCCCCACAGTCCAAAGACATGCAGGTTAGGTTAACTGGTGACTCTAAATTGAGCGTAGGTGTGAATGTGAGTGTGAATGGTTGTCTGTGTCTATGTGTCAGCCCTGTGATGACCTGGCGACTTGTCCAGGGTGTACCCCGCCTTTCGCCCGTAGTCAGCTGGGATAGGCTCCAGCTTGCCTGCGACCCTGTAGAACAGGATAAAGCGGCTACAGATAATGAGATGAAATGAGATGAGTCTCCATCCAGTTCCAGAGTCCTTTTTTTTGTCTCATTAACAAAAAAAAAATAATCGAGGCTGGTGAGGGAATAACATTTGTGAGAACAGGAGTGAATGTAGATGTCGGACGTGATGACTGGGTTTGTGAATTTTACTCCAGTTTCTTTTTTCCTGCATCTTCCCAGAAGTTACCAGAAAACATCTTGCAGTTACTGGCAAACATCAGATGAGAGGAGGCTTTCCAGAAAGGGACTGTGTGTGTGTGTGTGTGTGTGTGTGTGTGTGTGTGTGTGTGTGTGTGTGTAGTGACTTGAGAATATTGACCGCAGTAAGGGAGTTAAGACCTTCTGTATATGATTAAGCAGTGTCTCTCTCTCTTCTTCTGTCACTTACGAACTTACTTTAAACTCCCGTTGAGAGGGGAAGTGATGTCATCACGGCTCTGTCGAACTTATCCCTAGTTTAAATCCAAAAGCAGGAAGTGACGCAACACTGTGAAGGTTTACTGAATGAAGAGATAAGACAGACATTAATATTATTATTTTACTTCAATAACATTACCATTATTATATTATGACAATGGGATAGCAATTGTTCTGCGTTTGTTGCTTCAGTACCTGTGGTGTGAGTGAAGGAGGCGTGGCCTTGTGCATGCAGCTTCACTGAAGGAGGCGTGGCCTTTCTGCATGTCAAAACCAGCAAAGGAGCTCGGGCCTTTCCACATACTGGATTAGTCCCAGTGAAGGAGGCGTGGCTTTTGTGCCTGCAGTTCCAATTGTGGAGGTGTGTCCTCTGTGCTTATAGTCCTACTAAAGGAGGTGTGGCTTTTTTGCATGCCAGTGAAACAGGCGTGTCCTTTGGACCTGTCACTCTAAGTAAATGAGGTGTGGCCTCAAGAAAATTTGACGATCTTTTGATTTCTTTTAGAAGTGAGTCCTCTGGATCTGTCACTCTAAGTGAAGGAGGTGTGGCCTCAAGGAAAGGTGCTGATCTTTCGATTTCACTTAGAGGAATGGCCTCTGGATCTGTCACTCTAATAAAGGAGGTGTGGCCTTAAGAAGAGGTGACAATCTTTTGGTTTCTTTTAAAGGCATGTCCTCTGGATCTGTCACTCTAAGTAAAGGAGGTGTGGCCTCAAGGAAAGGTGACGATGTTTTGATTTCACGTCCAGGTGTGTCCTCTGGACCTGTCACTTTAAGTAAAGGAGGTGTGGCCTTAAGAAGAGGTGACAATCTTTTGGTTTCTTTTAAAGGCGTGTCCTTTGGACCTATCACTCTAAGTACTGGAGGCGTGGCCTCAAGAAAAGGTGCAGATCTTTTGATTTCACTTAGAGGCGTGTCCTCTGGATCTGTCATTCTCAGTAAAAGAGGAGTGGCCTCAAGAAAAGGTGATGATCTTTTGAACTTGAACCATGTTGAATCATATGCGTGGTGAATGAGTTAATGTAAACATTTTGAGAAATAAAAAATTGTTAGCGGGCGGCACGGTGGTGTAGTGGTTAGCGCTGTTGCCTCACAGCAAGAAGGTCCGGGTTCGAGCCCCGTGGCCAGCGAGGGCCTTTCTGTGCGGAGTTTGCATGTTCTCCCCGTGTCCACGTGGGTTTCCTCCGGGTGCTCCGGTTTCCCCCACAGTCCAAAGACATGCAGGTTAGGTTAACTGGTGACTCTAAATTGAGCGTAGGTGTGAATGTGAGTGTGAATGGTTGTCTGTGTCTATGTGTCAGCCCTGTGATGACCTGGCGACTTGTCCAGGGTGTACCCCGCCTTTCGCCCGTAGTCAGCTGGGATAGGCTCCAGCTCGCCTGCGACCCTGTAGAACAGGATAAAGCGGCTACAGATAATGAGATGAGAAAAATTGTTAGCATGTTAGTGAAACTGAACTGATATTTAATATTAATAACGCTGTTATTTATAAAGCTAATGCTGTTAGCTTTAAAGAGTGCAGTTGCAAATCTGAGCAAGAGAAATGTTCCTCTATGTTTGGCGAAGGTCCTTTCTGATGAGCTCATTTTGCATAGTTCATGCTGTCCTCACCCTCCCAAAATTTTCAGTGTTTGTTCTCTCGAGAGTACTTCCTGCGCCTTACAGATGACTACAATTTGGTGTCATCATCAGCTGTGTGTAATTGCAACAAAGTGAAAGTCCTCGTGAAGGAACAATAATCAAAAAAGCTGCTAGTCGAGAATTATAATCCCTCACAATCCATCATCAGACTGCAATAACTGCTCGAGGACTGGATTTACTTTTTGAAACCAAACACCAAATTTATGTCATAACGTAATTAAGCCACTGATAAATGAATGCTGTGAATGAACTGTAAATGTGATGTGTGAGAAACTAACACTGCTGTATGTACAGTGGTGCTTGAAAGTTTGTGAACCCTTTAGAATTTTCTATATTTCTGCATAAATATGACCTAAAGCATCATCAGATTTTCACACAAGTCCTAAAAGTAGATAAAGAGAACCCAGTTAAACAAATGAGACAAAAATATTATACTTGGTCATTTATTTATTGAGGAAAATGATCCAATATTACATATCTGTGAGTGGCAAAAGTATGTGAACCTCTAGGATTAGCAGTTAATTTGAAGGTGAAATTAGAGTCAGGTGTTTTCAATCAATGGGATGACAATCAGGTGTGAGTGGGCACCCTGTTTTATTTAAAGAACAGGGATCTATCAAAGTCTGATCTTCATAACATGTTTGTGGAAGTGTATCATGGCACAAACAAAGGAGATTTCTGAGGACCTCAGAAAAACGTTGATGCTCATCAGGCTGGAAAAGGTTACAAAACCATCTCTAAAGAGTTTGGACTCCACCAATCCACAGTCAGACAGATTGTGTACAAATGGAGGAAATTCAAGACCATTGTTACCCTCCCCAGGAGTGGTCGACCAACAAAGATCACTCCAAGAGCAAGGTGTGTAATAGTTGGCGAGGTCACAAAGGACCCCAGGGTAACTTCTAAGCAACTGAAGGCCTCTCTCACATTGGTTAATGTTCATGAGTCCACCATCAGGAGAACACTGAACAACAATGGTGCGCATGGCAGGGTTGCAAGGAGAAAGCCACTGCTCTCCAAAAAGAACATTGCTGCTTGTCTGCAGTTTGCTAAAGATTACGTGGACAAGCCAGAAGGCTATTGGAAAAATGTTTTGTGGACGGATGAGACCAAAATAGAACTTTTTGGTTTAAATGAGAAGCGTTATGTTTGGAGAAAGGAAAACACTGCATTCCAGCATAAGAACCTTATCCCATCTGTGAAACATGTTGGTGGTAGTATCATGGTTTGTGCCTGTTTTGCTGCATCTGGGCCAGGGCATCTGTCCATGAACTGAATGTCAAGAGAAGGTGGGTCATGCAGCAAGACAACGACCCTAAGCACACAAGTCGTTCTACCAAAGAATGGTTAAAAAATAATAAAGTTAATGTTTTAGAATGGCCAAGTCAAAGTCCTGACCTTAATCCAATCGAAATGTTGTGGAAGGACCTGAAGCGAGCAGTTCATGTGAGGAAACCCACCAACATCCCAGAGTTGAAGCTGTTCTGTACGGAGGAACGGGCTAAAATTCCTCCAAGCCGGTGTGCAGGACTGATCAACAGTTACCACAAATGTTTAGTTGCAGTTATTGCTGCACAAGGGGGTCACACCAGATACTGAAAGCAAAGGTTCACATACTTTTGCCACTCACAGATATGTAATATTGGTTCATTTTCCTCAATAAATAAATGACCAAGTCTAATATTTTTGTCTCATTTGTTTAACTGGGTTCTCTTTATCTACTTTTAGGACTTATGTGAAAATCTGATGATGTTTTAGGTCATATTTATGCAGAAATATAGCCTAGTAAACTAGACCCACCCGCCTAGCGGCCAAAAATATTTTTGCCTAGCGAGTGGGTCTAGCCTCGCACCATATAAACAAAAACACCCCAGGCATCAAATCGTGCCCGCCAATCACAACGCAAGGTTTTTGTTTGGATTCTTTGGGCGGGCTTTTGCAGGAGTGACGACAAAGCTGCGCGACGCTGGAGAAAGCACAACAGGAAAGATGGCTACGGGCTAGTGAACAGCACTCGTTTGACGCTGCTTTGGAATCAGTTTTAGAAGAATTAGACTTGGAGTTTTCGTTGAAACATGAGCAGGAAGAGGCTCTCCGCTCATTCCTTTTCAAGAAGGACGTTTTCGCTGTTTTGCCGACCGGCTATGGCAAAAGTCTGATCTACCAGCTGGCTCCGCTCGTAGCCAAAAGGATGGGGCTAGTTTGTGCAGTACGAAGAATTAATAAACAGCTTTGAAACATTACTTTTTGATTGTTTCTTATTTTCCCTTTATTTTAAATTTAAGGGAAATTATTTCACCAAACACCACTAAATAAAAACTCTCAAAAACAGTTTAAGCAAACCCTTGAAAAACATTTGGGAAAAAAATGAGTGTATGTGGTACAGACTCCAAACTTGTGGTCATTATCTCCAAACTTCTTAATATCTAGAACCTGTTTATTAATTAATACGCATTTTGAAAAATTATTTATTTCAAGGCCTCCCCCACTGCTTTCTGTCGCTCTGACTACGTCACAGTCACTGTTGCACTGATTGGTCAGAGCATTGGCCTATACGCACAGAGACAGTTTGAAAGACAGCGGTTTGTTCCTCCCACCCCCTTCGGAAATGTCTACGGATCGAGGCCAGACTAAATATTCACATTTAGTCTGGCTTGCCAGGCTAGCAGAAATATAGAAAATTCTAAAGGGTTCACAAACTTTCAAGCACCACTGTATGTACTGTACACCCAGACTTGGAGAAAGTTTGTATGTTCAGAAGGCTTTCCTTGTTCTAGCTCTATGTTCACAGGGTCAATATTTGCTTCTCACTCTGTTCCCACTGCACATTTACATGCTGCTCTTCTCCTCCTGTACACCTTCCACCAGCAAAGCAAAAATGGAAACTGAACCAAATGTTGAGGTTCAGTGAGGATTTCAGTGGCTAAAATTCTGCACAAGTGACCAGTCAGGTTTGGTTTCAAATCCCAGGATAACCAACGAGTCATTTTTGCTCCCTTAACCCCTTAATGGATCATAGATTTGACTCTGTGGTCAGTATTTACAATACAACCTCCCTGGTTTGTCCCAGTGAAGGACATGTGGCTGCTTTGCCAGCCGTCCCAGTCTCAGTGACGGAGGTGTGGCCTCTGTGTTTGTCATTCTTAGAAAACATGGACTGTGTGGCTCCATTGCTTCCTTTTCTGTAGAAATAAAGCCAAAATTCCTCCACTATGTTGTTACATTTGGAGCCAGAGTCTGTGCAGTAGGGACAAGAGTCGAAATCAGAGGTGGCCTCAGTTCCAGTGAAGGAGGTGTGGCCTATGTATACCATGGCCAGTGAAGGGGGTGTGGCCTAGGAACACGTTGGTCTCAGTGAAGGAGGCGTGGCCTCCATATATGTCAGTGCTAGTTAAACAAGAGTGGTCTCTGTGCCTGCATTTCCAATGAAGGAGGTGTGGCCTCTGTGTGTGCATTTCCAGTGAAGGAGGAGTGGTCTCTGTGTGTGCATTTCCAATGAAGGAGGTGTGGCCTATGTGTCTGCAGTTCCAGTGAAGGAGGTGTGCACTATATATATATCATCTCATCTCATCTCATTATCTCTAGCCGCTTTATCCTTCTACAGGGTCGCAGGCAAGCTGGAGCCTATCCCAGCTGACTACGGGCGAAAGGCGGGGTACACCCTGGACAAGTCGCCAGGTCATCACAGGGCTGACACATAGACACAGACAACCATTCACACTCACATTCACACCTACGGTCAATTTAGAGTCACCAGTTAACCTAACCTGCATGTCTTTGGACTGTGGGGGAAACCGGAGCACCCGGAGGAAACCCACGCGGACACGGGGAGAACATGCAAACTCCACACAGAAAGGCCCTCGCCGGCCCCGGGGCTCGAACCCAGGACCTTCTTGCTGTGAGGCGACAGCGCTAACCATTACACCACCGTGCCGCCCCTATATATATATATATCATGTCCAGTGAAGGGGGTGTGGCCAAGGAACATGTTGGTCCTAGTGAATGAGGTGTGGCCTCTGTATATGTCAGTGCTAGTTAAATTAGAGTGGTCTCTGTGCCTGCATATCCAATGAAGGAGGCGTGACCTCAGTGCCTGCAGTGCCAGTGAAGGAGGTGTGGCCAATGTAAACCATGTCCAATGAAGGGGGTGTGGCCTAGGAACTTGTTGGTCCCAGATATATGGAGGCCACGTCTCCTTTAGTCAGTGCTAGTTAAATGAGAGTGGTCTCTGTGCCTGCATTTCCAATGAAGGAGGTGTGGTCTATGTATATAACGTCAAGTGAAGGGGGTGTGGCCTAAGTATATACTGCTTCCAGTCAGTGAGGTGTGGCCTCCATATATGTCAGTGCTAGTTAAATTAGAGTGGTCTCTGTGCCTGCATTCCCAATGAAGGAGGAGTGACCTCAGTGCCTGCAGTGCCAGTGAAGGAGGTGTGGCCTACGGATACCATGTCCAGTGAAGGGGGTGTGGCCTAGGATCATGTTGGTCCCAGATATATGGAGGCCACGTCTCCTTTAGTCAGTGCTAGTTAAATGAGAGTGGTCTCTGTGCCTGCATTTCCAATGAAGGAGGTGTGGTCTATGTATATCATGTCCAGTGAAGGGGGTGTGGCCTAAGTATATGCTGGTCCCAGTGAATGTGGCCTCTGTGCCTGCAGTTCCAGTGAAGGAGGTGTAGGCTATGTATATCACATCCAGTCAAGGGGGCGTGACCTTCGTAAATGTCAGTGCTAATTAAATGAGAGTGGTCTCTGTGCCTGAAGTTCCAATGAAGGGGGAGTGGCCTTTTTGCCTCTGCATTAGTGTGCAAACTGAAAATAATGTCACATCTCATTATCTCTAGCTGCTTTATCCTGTTCTACAGGGTCGCAGGCGAGCTGGAGCCTATCCCAGCTGACTACGGGCGAAAGGCGGGGTTCACCCTGGACAAGTCGCCAGGTCATCACAGGGCCGACACATAGACACAGACAACCATTCACACTCACATTCACACCTACGCTCAATTTAGAGTCACCAGTTAACCTAACCTGCATGTCTTTGGACTGTGGGGGAAACCGGAGCACCCGGAGGAAACCCACGCGGACACGGGGAGAACATGCAAACTCCGCACAGAAAGGCCCTCGCCGGCCACGGGGCTCGAACCCGGACCTTCTTGCTGTGAGGCGACAGCGCTAACCACTACACCACCGTGCCGCCCAGAAAATAATATTAAAATACAAAAACCTATTTATTAGTACAGAAAATTCCTTCTTTGTGTTTTACACCTGAGCGCCCAGTGTCAGGATGTTTCACATCATTCACCATATTTTCATTGGATTTTCAGCATTTGTTCTCTCAAAGGCACTTCCTGTGCGTAATTAACAGATGACTGCAATGTGGTGCATCATCAGCTGTGTTTAACTGCAAAAAGGTAAAAAATGAAATAATAAGAGGATATAAAAAGAAACTATAAAAATAAATCATGCCTTTGCAGCACACACAGATCTCCTCAAACACTCAGCTCTGGCCTCGGAGAGGTTTTCCGTGTGGAAAAACCGTCCCTATTTAATCCTTCCAAGCCTTGAATCAATATTTGCTTCCCTCTTATGCCTGATTCTCATTTCCTGTTTTTTTTTTAAACCTTGCACCGACAAAAAGCAAAAACGGAAAGTTGAGCAAATGTGCAAAATGTACTAATGAGGAATTGATTTACAGATCATTGATCTACTTGCATCATGAACATCCTTGATGCCTTAACTAGTGATTAACACGATTCATTAACGAACAAGTTTTGCAAATTCAACAGCACTGACATTGACACTGGCATGAAACTTATTCCAGGCTGGGCTCATCATTCTTGGTGCGAAAACACACACAGTTCTGGAGGATTTTCTTTGCTGATGAGGAAAAATATATATATCAACCATTATCTGTTTTACAGAGACAGCAGTTAGTCAACACCTTCACTTCCAGAGAATTAAATCTGCTTTAAACTTCAGCAGAGTGTGAGAGCAGATTTTCACAGGTCAGGATCTCACACACACACACACACACACACACACACACACACACACACACACACACACACACACACACACAAGTTAAATCCGATCCGCATAATCCTGAGCACACTACTTTAGCTGGCTTTTGAAACTAAATCTCTATTTAACCTTTATACACAGTATATTAGATTAGATGGATTCAACTATAATCAAGATATTTTCTCATGATATCATTAAAGAGATGTAAGGATTATATGACACCGGATGATTTCCAGACAAAACACACAGTCTGTGGTTCATGATCATCACACTCTCATTACTGTAAAGCTGATACATGCTCTTCATCTCCTTAGTTACTTCCAATCCTGATCATTATCAGCCATGACGTGCCAGTCCACTCACATCCTGCATGCGTTGCGTCATTATCAGCTTGCTTGCTTCCTCATTAATTTAATCAGGTTTTGGAAACAACGGCTAAAAATGAGCCAATGGGCTTCGAAGAACTTTCCTGCTTCGTTAATTAGTGAGTTCATTCTGATCATAAAGCCTATTTCTAAAAAGTTGGACTTGTTTTTGATTTGTCAGACTTCCTTCCGTTCTATGGAAAATGGTAATTTTGAAGAAATTTTTTTTTTTCCAATGCTAAACTGATGACACATTGCTTTTAGGAAAATCATGGTTGTGTCCTAATCCCCTGACTCCCTAAGTGAAACCAGATTGACTCCTACGTCCTTCGGTCTGTTAAATCAAAATCCACCGGTTTAAGGATGCAAGAATTCATTCATTCTTGAAATGTGTTCAGAGGAACAAAAAGAAAAGAAGCTTCTAGATCGTAAGTTCTTCATCACCTCAATAAATAAATGATTCACTGAATAGAACCACAAAGGAGTCAAATAGGTGAATCGAATCGAACCAAACTGAATCAATTTGAATCAAACTGTCTGGTTGTTGATGAATTATGAACTGTACGAGTCAGTCAGAGTCAACTGATATTTGTTTGATGTCATTAATTTAGATTATACAAGTGATGTACTGTATGTAGTGCTGTCAAAAATGTCGCGTTATTATCGCGTTATCTTGACTCAATTTTAACGGCGATAATTTTTTTATCGCGAGATTAACGCTCTGTGACATGATGTAGGTTTTTCATAAGCTTTTGAAACTGCCAGGAACTTGGAACAGAGACTTTGCTTAGAAAAACGATAGCAGCTAGACTGTAATGCCACGCCACGCACAGCCAGAGTCCTCTGCCCTCCCCCCAAAGAACCAGCGCGGGCAGCTCGCGCTGCCGCGCCTCGGGACGAAGAGACACGGTGCTCAGCTTAGGTTTCGTTTTCCCATCGGCGGCTTCAGCCCGACTTTGCAGTGGCTGTGACAAGACGTGTTATACGGAGCCGTAGTAACTCGTCCCCTCACTTTTAATTACCCGAGCGCACGCCTTAACGCAAAGCGTGCGCACGGATTATAACTCATGCACGCGCATTAATATCTCGTGCACACGCCTTATAAGTCGTTCCCACGCTTTGTTATTTTTTTATTCACCATGTCCCCTCTACGGCTCCGTAGTGTTATGATCTGCAATAAACAAAAAACACACTGGTACAAAGCAAGCCCATTCACTTTTTTATGCTGATAAGAGAATTACAATGGTTTTTCATGTGACAAAAATGTGCGATTAAATTGCGATTAATCGCGAGTTAACTATGACAGTCGCGACATTAATCGCGATTAAATATTTTAATCGCTTGACAGCACTAACTGTATGTAATAAAGATAAGCACCATATTTAATACAAAACAAGCAACAGATAAAATGAAAAAAATATAATAATAATAATAATAATAAATGACAGATATAATAAAGTAAATGTAAATAAGCAGGAAATAAACTGTCAGAAATTGGAAATGAAGGCAGACGCAACCCCATGGTACAATCTACGCTAATGTATCCCCGAGGGCTTATTATTGTACCTCAAGTAACTATGTGTACCTTTTTAGGGCCAAAAAGGTGAATATATATTCCTAAGCAGTATACTTTTCAGTGGTTCTTAACTGGTCTGGCTTTGGGACCCACAATTCTCTATGGTCATTAGGTCACAACCCACTTATTTTTACATTCATCTCATCTCATTATCTCTAGCCACTTTATCCTGTTCTACAGGGTCGCAGGCAAGCTGGAGCCTATCCCAGCTGACTACGGGCGAAAGGCGGGGTACACCCTGGACAAGTTGCCAGGTCATCACAGGGCTGACACATAGACACACACAACCATTCACACTCACATTCACACCTACGCTCAATTTAGAGTCACCAGTTAACCTAACCTGCATGTCTTTGGACTGTGGGGGAAACCGGAGCACCCGGAGGAAACCCACGCGGACATGGGGAGAACATGCAAACTCCACACAGAAAGGCCCTCGCCGGCCACGGGGCTCGAACCCGGACCTTCTTGCTGTGAGGCGACAGCGCTAACCACTACACCACCGTACCGCCTTTTTACATTCAAGACAACTTATTTTTTTTCTCAAAAATATTACTCCACATATGATATTACATCAGCATTTGTATTTAAATATTCAGTCATTGGCAAAATACTCAAACATTTCATCCGTTTAGATTTGACATCACACTGTATGAACTGGATGTGAACACTGCAAATAATATGAGGTGGGCCTACCTCCTTTTGCAATGACCAGTGTTACAATGAAAAGACCAGAACAGGCTCTTTTAACAATTCAGCAAATTAGGCCTAGGCTGTTTTAGGATCATTAATGAGAGAACTGGGGATGCTTTTTAGATCTGATCAGAGACTCAAAGTCAGGCACTATGGTAGACAGAGCTACACGTAGGTCATGTTCAGTGTCCAACCCAGGGGTCATCAAACTACGGCCCGCGGGCCGACTCTGGCCCGCCACCCCCCTTTGACCGGCCCCCCAGCCCCTCTGCCCCCCACCACTTGAACTGGCCCTATGAAGCAATCCCCAAAAGTGGTCATGGCCTATTTTTTTAAATTGCTTTTTGGCAAATAATAACATGTCTGCATCTTGTATTTTGTTGATTTTATCAATTAAAATTGATATTTAGTTATAAAATGAACTATTCATATTTTCCGAATTTTCGTCATATGCTCGCGATCAAGGAGTGACAGGCAGCGCACGCGCAGAGAACTGTCAGTGTTCAGGACAGCAAAATGGCTAGTGGTCAGCGAAAAGCTGACAGAGAGTGCAGAGTTTTTAAAGAACAGTGGACCACCGATTATTTTTTCATTCAGTGTAAGGACCGTGCAGTTTGTCTTGTATGTAAAGAAAGTGTGCCGGTTTTCAAAGAATATAATCTGCGTCGTCACTACAAAACCCGCCACAGAGTATGCTAGTTTGCGAGGGCAAACAAGAGAAGACAGGATTCGGAGGATGAAATGCGGACTGGCTGCACAACAGAATGTATTCCTTCACCAAACCCAGATCAACCAGGCTGCTGTCCGAGCTGACTATAAGGTAGCTCACCTACTAGCTACCCATGGAAAGCCGTTTACTGATGGGGACTTTGTTAAAGTATGCATGCTTGCTGTGGCCGAGGAGGTGTGTCCCGACAAGAAGGATGCGCTCAACGCGGCGAGTCTCTCCGCACCTACTATGACCAGGCGAACCGAAGATTTGGGGGACAACGTGTATGACCAGCTGAATGAGAAAGCATCAGAATTCGAGTTTTTTGCTTTGGCCGTGGATGACAGCAATGATGTGCAGGACACAGCACAACTGCTGTGATCTATTGATCTATTGCTCATATTATTATAATTTCACTGTTTTTTTTAATGTATTTATTTTATAGGCCTATTTATGTGACCTTTATTAAGTGCTGCACACAATTATTATTAATATTATTAATAATATCAACAGGCTTACCTACAATTTATAATTTTCCACTCACCTTTGCCAGTGTCAATTACCTCAACTAGGCAGATGTTTCTTACCTTGACAGCTTTGATGTTATTTTTATTAGAAAATAAATAAATGGAATATCTGTGGTATTTCAAATTAAAACAAAGTGTGAAGACTCGATTACTACTTTTGCAAACCACTAGTAAAGATAAACAAATATGTGCCAGGAATCAAGTGTGGATATAGTAGTGTGGATATAGTAGTGGGGATATAGTGGTGTGGATATAGTAGTGTGGATATAGTAGTGGGGATATAGTAGTGGGGATATAGTAGTGGGGATATAGTAGTGTGGATATAGTGGTGTGGATATAGTAGTGTGGATATAGTAGTGGGGATATAGTAGTGTGGATATAGTAGTGGGGATATAGTAGTATGGATATAGTAGTGGGGATATAGTAGTGTGGATATAGTAGTGTGGATATAGTAGTGGGGATATAGTAGTGTGGATATAGTAGTGGGGATATAGTAGTATGGATATAGTAGTGTGGATATAGTAGTGTGGATATAGTAGTGTGGATATAGTAGTGGGGATATAGTAGTGTGGATATAGTAGTGGGGATATAGTAGTATGGATATAGTAGTGGGGATGGCTGTGCCAGGCTAGTAATCTCTACTACACAATGAGGCCTGCTGGCGGTCATATTTGTCTGGGTCATACAATTCTATGTTATATAGCTGACCCGACCCCGGCCCCCCATCACAGTCAGGAACGACAATGTGGCCCCCAGAGAAAAAAGTTTGGTGACCCCTGTTTCTTTGCTTGGACTTGAGCTGGACCAGAGCGGAGAATCCACTTTCATAGAGATAACTAGTGGTGAAGGGCAGTAAGATTTGAATTGCACAGATAGCCAAGGAGGAATACTCAGCTGTGGCACTGCACCAGAAGTGAGAGAGGCTTCATCTCATCTCATTATCTGTAGCCGCTTTATCCTTCTACAGGGTCGCAGGCAAGCTGGATCCTATCCCAGCTGACTACAGGCGAAAGGCGGGGTACACCCTGGACAAGTCGCCAGGTCATCACAGGGCTGACACATAGACACAGACAACCATTCACACTCACATTCACACCTACGGTCAATTTAGAGTCACCAGTTAACCTAACCTGCATGTCTTTGGACTGTGGGGGAAACCGGAGCACCCGGAGGAAACCCACGCGGACAACATGCAAACTCCACACAGAAAGGCCCTCACCGGCCCCGGGGCTCGAACCCAGGACCTTCTTGCTGTGAGGCGACAGCGCTAACCACTACACCACCGTGCCGCCCTGAGAGAGGCTTACTTCTCCGAATTTCTTTTTCAGCGTCTGGTCGCATGAAAGCTCAATCAGCTGATTCTCTTCATTACATGGCAATGCAACGCTTTCGAGGTCGATTCCAAAGGGATCGCTCACCCACTGTTCATCTTCACTTGATGTCTCTGGGAAGTAATCATGAAACCACATTTGCAGTTTCCCGAGGTTCGATGTAATGCTGCTCTTCAGGGCATTTTTGTCCGCGACAGTGTCCAGCTTAAGTATTTCATGATGGCCGTTGGGAAACATGTCCAGCCTGTCTTTGGACATTCTGTTTTCCCACAGTGCAATCTTCTTCTTAAACGCATTCACTTTATCGGACTGCTCGAACTTATTATGCCCCTTCCCTTGCAAAGATAAGTTCAGTGAGTTTAGGTGCTCGAACACATCAACAAGATAGTCAATGTGGGCCAGCCAGATCTTACTGTCAAACTAAAGCAAGTTAGTCTCGGAGATGAAAGCTGCTATTTCTTCTTTCAGTTCGTAAAACTGAGTCTAAATTTTTCCTCTTGACAGCCAGCGAACTTCCGAGTGATATAACAACTGCAAGTGCTGTGTGCCCAGGTCTTTACAGAGAGTTTTGAAACCCCAGCTATTCTTGGCACTGCGTTTAATGTGATTCGCCACTTGTACAACATCTTTCAATGTGCAATCAAGCACTGGCACCATGTATTTTGCGGCTAAAGCCTCCCGATGGAGAAAGCAATGGTTCCAGGTTGCAGTCGGTGCCCTCTCAAGAATTCTTTTCACCACTCCCGAATGCCTGCCAGTCATGCAGGCAGCACCATCAGTTGTAATCCCAACGCCATTGTCCCAGCTCAGGCCCACAGAACCCAAGTACAAATCCACAGAGTTGAAAATCTCGTATGCCATTGTAGTGGTAGGCAGGTCTCTACTGCAGAGAAACTTTTCTTGTACAATATCTCCCTCCCAAACGTGTCTCAAATATACAAGTAAAATCGCATGGTTGGCTACATCCGTGGACTCATCCATCTGTAAGGCGTAATGAGTGCTTGCCTGGATATGGGCCATAGTCTGTTGCTTTATGTCCTCAGACATGTCTTCAATATGCTTACATATTGTATCATTCGATAGCGGTATTGTCTTCAACTTATCTGCTGTGGCTTGGTTTACCACCTCTCTCAATAGCTGTAGGTAAGATGAGGTTCTCTGCTATGTTGTGGGGCTTTTTGGCCTTTGCTATGCGGTGGGCAACATAGTACAATGCATGGAGTGCCTGTACCTGTGTGGAGCATGCTGAAGTTAGATGCATTTGCGAAGTCCTTAATTCCTGGCGTTGCCTCTCAAAATACTCGACTGGTCTATCTTTGACAGTCGGGTGTTTTGTCTCCAAGTAACATCTCAGTTTCGAGGGTTTCATGCTCTCATGTGCCAGCAATTCACTGCACACCACACATTGGGGTTTCTGGACGCCTTTGTCCTCAACATAGCTAAATCCATATTTCAAATACTCGGGGTCGTATTTTCGTTTTGCCATGACAGCTCGCTAACGTTTTACTGCTCAAATGATTGATACATGTCACAAAATATTCTATTTCCATGGCAACAACAGGCATGGGCCTGACATCAAAAAGGTTTTGGGTCAACTAGTAGTTCTAGGTAGCCTATCTCTGTGGCTCTGGGGTCAACGTTAATTGGTTGCATGAAAAGAATGCAGCAGCACAGTGGTGTAGTGGTTAGCACTGTCACCTCACAGCAAGAAGGTTCTGGGTTTGAGCTCAGTGCCTGATGAGGGCCTTTCTATGTGGAGTTTGTATGTTCTCTCCGTGTCCGCGGGGGTTTCCTCTGGGTGCTCCGGTTTCCCCCACAGTCCAAAGACATGCAGGTTAGGTTAACTGGTGACTCTAAATTGACCGTAGGTGTGAATGTGAGTGTGTGTGAATGGTTGTTTGTCTCTATGTGTCAGCCCTGTGATGACCTGGCGACTTGTCCAGGGTGTACCCCGCCTTTCGCCCGTAGTCAACTGGGATAGACTTCAACTTGCCTGCGACCCTGCACAGGATAAGCGGCTAGAGATAATGGATGGATGGATGTTGCCTCAGTGACAAGAAATTATACCCCTAAAGGTACACTATTTAAGTTATTCCACGAAATCGAGTCGTACATGAGCTGGTAGCCGACGAGGAGCGTAGCGCTGAGTTCGTTATAAGCCGTGTACGACAAGATTGAGTGGAATAACCGTGTTATTCTATCCACATTCACCGGATTTTGAGAAACAGAGCATTTTTATTTTTTGCAAAGTCGATAAATAAAAACTTTATACAAAACATCAGACATTTCTGCTTAGAATGTAAACAAACCTGTGAAATGACAGGAGCAATTTGTGAAAAATGGGATAATAATATAAAAAAAATACTTTCTTATGATCAAATACTTTTATTCCATATTTCTTTGCTTTTTTTTTGCATTTTTGGGGGATTTGTTTTCAAGTCGAGTTTTTATTTCGTCCTTGGTTGGTTCAGTAACACGCTCTACCATTTTGTTTTCTCTACTCACTGTATATGAGCTGATATCCTAGTAGTAGAGTAGCCAATCAGACCGTGCGATTGCTCATATCCAGTGAATGTGGATAGAATAATATACTTTATTTTCAGAGAGCCTAGACACGTAATGAACCTGAGTATAGGTAACACACAACCGAAGATAGACAAAGGAACACATTGTTAATATAATTTAAATAGGATGCTTTACAAGACACAACAAGATAGAGGTATAGGGCTGATGGGTAATGTAGTCTTGTGTTGTCTTGGTGCTGCCGTGACATAAACATACTTTATGTATGTATATAACAAAACAAAAACAAGCAACAGATATAATCTTAATAAAAAAAACCCATTGTATTATAACATGTTTAATGCTCTAAGCAACTGTATATCACTTATAAGTGATATACAGTTGCTTAGAGCATTAAACATGTTATAATACAATGGGTTTTTTTTTATTAAGATTATATCTGTTGCTTGTTTCTGTTTTGTTATATTCAAGACCATTGTTACCCTCCCCAGGGGTGGTCAACCAAAAAAGATCACTCCAAGAGAAAGGCGTGTAATAGTCAGTGAGGTCACAAAGGACCCCAGGGTAACTTCTAAGCAACTGAAGGCCTCGCTCACATTGGCTAATGTTAATGTTCATGAGTCCACCATCAGGAGAACACTGAACAACAATGGTGTGCATGACAGGGTTGCAAGGAGAAAGCCACTGCTTTCCAAAAAGAACATTGCTGCTCATCTGCAGTTTGCTAAAGATCACATGGACAAGCCAGAAGGCTATTGGAAAAATGTTTTGTGGACGGATGAGACCAAAATAGAACATTTTGGTTTAAATGAGAAGCGTTATGTTTGGAGAAAGGAAAACACTGCATTCCAGCATAAGAACCTTATCCCATCTGTGAAACATGGTGGTGGTAGTATCATGGTTTGGGCCTGTTTTGCTGCATCTGGGCCAGGACGGCTTGCCATCATGAATGGAACAATGAATTCTGAATTATACCAGCAAATTCTAAAGGAAAATGTCAGGACATCTGCCCATGAACTGAATCTCAAGAGAAGGTGGGTCATGCAGCAAGACAACGACCCAAAGCACACAAGGAATATAGCGCTTAGCCTTAACCCAGGTATAAGTGCAAGATTAAATGCTGAGTTTGAAAACACACATATTTTGAAACACTCAAAAAAAAAATTGAATTACTGAATTGGCTCGTGGATTTGGCCATTGTTACCGAGCTTAATTCAGAAACTAGGTTAGCGATGTCTTCACTTAAAATCCCAAGCAGGAGAAATTGACACAGCTGGTATGGAAACAGGCTAATGAAAGACCTCTGGCTGCTTCAAAAATGCCAAAAAAAGTCTGGAACAAATTTGGAAAGGAAGGGAAACACGATCAGGAGTCAGGTTTTGAGCTGAAAAGAAAGTAAGAGTATCTGTAAAAAGAGCAACTGGTATTATTTATAGATCTCATAACTGGCACACGGATCCTAGCTACAACTAGCATATGCATTAATGAATGACTAAATGTCACGTCAGCTAAACAGGAGCTTGGCATGCTTTTAATTCATGACCACGCAGGCAGATGAGGCTATTATTATAAAATGTCAGACCAATCTGGTGCAATCACATGCGAGTCAGCTGAACTCAGTGCCCCGGGGCCGGACACATTCGTTTTCTTTTTCTTTCCTTTTTTTTAGCATGACACCTAAAATAGATCATATACAATGCATGTCTCAGAGAAGGCAGTAAATAAGGTTTGGTCTCATTTGCGGTGTGGGTTATAGAGAGGCGGGATGAGATGAATGGCGGTTGAAGCAAAGCAAAGTCTGGGTTGATTTAGGTCATAGCATGAGCATGCTACTGGCTTGCTTTTTATAGCCAGTCCATTATAAGACACAAAATTGTGCCAATTACTGACCACGGCGACAACCTGTAATTTGCAGGTTTTACAGGAAACAAAATGGAAGGTGGCTAGCAACAAATTTCCATGCTGGAATAAGGAGACGGTTTGTACAGTGGTGCTTGAAAGTTTGTGAACCCTTTAGAATTTTCTATCTTTCTGCATAAATATGACCGAAAACATCATCAGATTTTCACACAAGTCCTAAAAGTAGATAAAGAGAACCCAGTTAAACAAATGAGACAAAAATATTATACTCGGTCATTTATTTATTGAGGAAGATGATCCAATATTACATATCTGTGAGTGGCAAAAGTATGTGAACCTTTGCTTTCAGTATCTGGTGTGACCCCCTTGTGCAGCAATAACTGCAACTAAACGTTTGCGGTAACTGTTGATCAGTCCTGCACACCGGCTTGGAGGAATTTTAGCCCGTTCCTCCATACAGAACAGCTTCAACTCTGGGATGTTGGTGGGTTTCCTCACATGCACTGCTCGCTTCAGGTCCTTCCACAACATTTCCATTGGATTAAGGTCAGGACTTTGACTTGGCCATTCCAAAACATTAACTTTATTCTTCTTTAACCATTCTTTGGTAGAACGACTTGTGTGCTTTGGGTCGTTGTCTTGCTGCATGACCCACCTTCTCTTGAGATTCAGTTCATGGGCGGATGTCCTGACATTTTCCTTTAGAATTCGCTGGTATAATTCAGAATTCATTGTTCCATTCATGATGGCAAGCCGTCCTGGCCCAGATGCAGCAAAACAGGCCCAAACCATGATACTACCACCACCATATTTCACAGATGGGATAAGGTTCTTATGCTGGAATGCAGTGTTTTCCTTTCTCCAAACATAACGCTTCTCATTTAAACCAAAATGTTCTATTTTGGTCTCATCTGTCCACAAAACATTTTTCCAATAGCCTTCTGGCTTGTCCACGTGATCTTTAGCAAACTGCAGATGAGCAGCAATGTTCTTTTTGGAGAGCAGTGGCTTTCTCCTTGCAACCCTGTCATGCATACCATTGTTGTTCAGTCTTCTCCTGATGATGGACTCATGAACATTAACATTAGCCAATGTGAGCGAGGCCTTCAGTTGCTTAGAAGTTACCCTGGGGTCCTTTGTGACCTCACTGACTATTACACGCCTTTCTCTTGGAGTGATCTTTGTTGGTTGACCACTCCTGGGAGGGTAACAATGGTCTTGAATTTCCTCCATTTGGACACAATCTGTCTGACTGTGGATTGGTGGAGTCCAAACTCTTTAGAGATGGTTTTGTAACCTTTCCCAGCCTGATGAGCATCAACAATGCTTTTTCTGAGGTCCTCAGAAATCTCCTTTGTTCGTGCCATGATACACTTCCACAAACATGTGTTGTGAAGATCAGACTTTGATAGATCCCTGTTCTTTAAATAAAACAGGGTGCCCACTCACACCTGATTGTCATCCCATTGACTGAAAACACCTGACTCTAATTTCACCTTCAAATTAACTGCTAATCCTAGAGGTTCACATACTTTTGCCACTCACAGATATGCAATATTGGATCATTTTCCTCAATAAAGAAATGACCAAGTATAATATTTTTTGTCTCGTTTGTTTAACTGGGTTCTCTTTATCTACCTTTAGGACTTGTGTGAAAATCTGATAATGTTTTAGGTCCTATTTATGCAGAAATATAGAAAATTCTAAAGGGTTCACAAACTTTCAAGCACCACTGTACCTTGAGAAAAAAAAATAGCAGCTTCGTCTCACTGCACTGCAAAAAAAGCAAGACGAGGAATAGAACTTGGAACAAGAGCCTTCTTGCATTTGCATTTTCTTGAGTTAGCATCTAACACCAAGTAACACACCAAAGTCTTACAAAAACTGGCCAACTAGAGTGGAGCTGTAGTGTGTGTGTGTGTGTGTGTGTGTGTGTGTCTTATTAACTTCAAGAGTTTTATTTTATTTTATTTTTGTGGAAATAGGTTGTTGTTTTGACCTATACATGGACACTGGTTACCACTCCAAGCTTTTAAAATACCAGCCACTTTTGGATACAGTCACAAACCAGGGCTATAGGTGTAAACTTGTTGTTCTAGTGTTTGGCAGCCTGGGACATGTCCATAGATTTGCCCTGCGTGGGCTGCAATTCTGTGGACTGATTAAGGACAATTCAAAAAAGCTTGCCAAGTATTGTTCAATCTCTGCCATAACAGGCAGCATATCAATGTGGAGAAGGAGATGCCATGTGTACCCTTAACCATGCCTATTTTTACATGTTTACCCCTAACTATCAAGACAGTGTAATGTATAGTATGGGACACTTTGTGATTGACCTGTCCTAGTTAATGCATAGCAATGGATAGCACATGACAGTTTGTGATTGACCTGTTCTTACTAATCCTATGAAATTACTTCCATCACTATTTGGATCTGTAATAAGAAATTTCCTTGTGTTTAGATCCAAATAAAAGTATTAAAATGTGTATGTGTGTGTGTCTTATTAACTTCAAGAGGACAGAAAAAAGAGGATATTGATGCAATGAAACTTAGCAAATTTGATTGCTTCTTTAAGCTCAACCCATTTCACAATTACATCATGTCATACATTGGTGAATTAATTATTCATATATATATATATATATATATATATATATATATATATACTGGGCGGCACGGTGGTGTAGTGGTTAGCGCTGTCGCCTCACAGCAAGAAGGTCCGGGTTCGAGCCCTGTGGCCGGCGAGGGCCTTTCTGTGCGGAGTTTGCATGTTCTCCCCGTGTCCGCGTGGGTTTCCTCCGGGTGCTCCGGTTTCCCCCACAGTCCAAAGACATGCAGGTTAGGTTAACTGGTGACTCTAAATTGAGCGTAGGTGTGAATGTGAGTGTGAATGGTTGTCTGTGTCTATGTGTCAGCCCTGTGATGACCTGGCGACTTGTCCAGGGTGTACCCCGCCTTTCGCCCGTAGTCAGCTGGGATAGGCTCCAGCTCGCCTGCGACCATGTATAACAGGATAAAGCAGCTACAGATAATGAGATGAGATGATATAAGTTATTCCACAAAATCAAGTCGTACATGAGCTCATAGCTGATGAGGCGCGTAGCACCGAGTTATCTATAATCCATGTATGATGAGATTGAGTGGAATAACTGTTTTGTTCTATCCACATTCACTGGATTTTGAGAAACAGAGCATTTTTATTTTTTATTTTTGCAAATTCGATAAATTAAAACTTTATGCAAAATGTTCGACAAAATCATTTCTGCTTAGAATGTAAACAAACCGGTGAAATGACAGGAGCAATTTGTGAAAAATGCTAGAATAATGATAATTTTTGAAAAAAAAGATATGTCCTTGGCATCAAATACTTTTATTCCATATTTTGTTGCTCTCTTTGTATTTTTTGGGGTTTTGTTTTTTATTAGAGTTTTTATTTTGCCCTTGGTTGGTTCAGCAACACCTCATCTCATCTCATTATCTCTAGCCACTTTATCCTTCTACAGGGTCGCAGGCAAGCTGGAGCCTATCCCAGCTGACTACGGGCGAAAGGCGGGGTACACCCTGGACAAGTCACCAGGTCATCACAGGGCTGACACATAGACACAGACAACCATTCACACTCACATTCACACCTACGCTCAATTTAGAGCCACCAGTTAACCTAACCTGCATGTCTTTGGACTGTGGGGGAAACCGGAGCACCCGGAGGAAACCCACGCAGACACGGGGAGAACATGCAAACTCCACACAGAAAGGCCCTCGCCGGCCCCGGGGCTCGAACCCGGACCTTCTTGCTGTGAGGCGACAGTGCTAACCACTACACCACCATGCTGCCTAGTATAAATATATAATATATATTATACTATATATATTATAAATACAGAGGTGATTAAAGGAAATCATGTGCGCTGATTGGTTGAGAAATTCTGACTATTTCCCGATAATCACCTCGAGTGACTCGGCAAAATGGTGGCTGATTGCTTCGTCACCGTAAGTGAAGAAGAATTACAGATGATGAAAGAAAACGCTGCTCCTAAAAGCACAAAAGATGCTATAAAGTTTGGTCTAAAACTATTCAAAGGAAAGGTGGGATTGGGATTTATTTTATCAATTTCAAAAGAAAGAATTTTATGTGAATCGGTGTAGATTAAGTGACAAGTCTGCGCTGTGCCGTTATTACATTTGCATGCCACTTTTAAAGTTTGAAATAAATTATTTTATAAACACATACTGTAAATAATCACCTGTGTATTTATACTAAAACAATTATCCACCTCAGGCTCAGTGAATATCAGTGAATAAATACCTCAACTTCGTCTCAATTATTATTCACTGATATTCACTTCACCTTCGTCAAATAATTACTAAATAAAAATGTCAGATAGAGGCTGGAGGTGGATGTAAATGCAGATTGAAGAATTTATTTATAACCACAGGCAACTGAGTCCAAAACATGAATCAAGACTCAAGGTTAAAAAAACAGGCAAGGATCAGGCGACAAGCAAACAACTTCAACTCAGCAAATTCCAAAAGTACACAAAAACCAAGATAGTGAACTGTGAACAAAAAGCTTGATAGTGTTACACACACATGGACTAAACAAATCCTTCAGGATGAACTGGTGTGGATGGAGTCCTTAAAGACTGGGCGGCTGTGATTGCGTTCAGGTTTTTGTGATCAGTAAATTCGTGAATGTGAACATGAAGGTGGCAGGCTGTTGTAGTGTTGTATTCCATGGTGGCTATGTTTGTTAGTTAATGTGCATTCTGGGAAGTGTAGTCCGGAAGTGTAGTCCGGAAGTGTAGCCCGGAAGCGGAGTCCGGAAGTGTAGTCCGGAAGTGTAGCCTGGAAGCGTAGCCCAGAAGCGGAGTCCGGAAGTGTAGTCCGGAAGTGTAGTCTGGAAGTGTAGCCCAGAAGCGGAGTCCGGAAGTGTAGTCCGGAAGTGTAGTCCGGAAGCGGAGTCCAGCACTGATTTTGCCATGACATGACAGAACAATTATGTCAATATGATATACACATCAATTTCTTTTATAAATCTTATAAACAACATTAATTAGAGCAGAAATACACGAAAACCTTTTTCTTAAAAATGCATTTTCTTTATTCAGACAAAACATCTGTTCCTAGATGACTTGCAGTCATAAAATTTCATTCTTTCCGATCCTGATTTAGAAGATTATCATAGAGGAGTTGATCAAAAATATTTTCTTGATGAAACAATGAATAAATGACATTCCAACAAACTTCTCTGGAAAAGTCTGGAATTGAACATTTAAGTTTATTTGTTTGTTTGCTTATTTTATTGAATATGCAAATGAATTCATGTTTAATCAGATGATACTTTGTTTGCACAAATAAATGATTAGAGATTGTTTTTTTTTTTTGTCGGAAAAAATATCCATTACAAATAATACCTGGAACATCATCACTGGTCAAAAATTCACCTGCTTTAAATGTAACTACAAACAAATAAAAAGTTCGACACGTCACATTAAAATTGTTGTCAGGTTCTAGTGAGGTGGTTACCAACAAATCTCCATACTGGAATTATAATTTCAATGAAACTGGAGCTTTATCGCACTGCAAGTGGAAGACTAGGAGAAGAATGAGGAATTAACATGTTGTTGAATCTGGCACCAAGCAAATTTACCATCCTCCTGCTAAAACTGGCCACCTGGAGTGTGTGTGTGTGTGTGTGTGTGTGTGTGTGTACTATACTTCCCTCTCACCACCCTGGTGGTGGTGGTGGTGTGTGTCCTCCTCAAGCTCGGTTCGTCTATCAGAAGCCTAAGAGTTTTAAGGTTCTGCTCAGTATCTTACCCATTCCTAGGACTGCACTCTTCTGAAGAAAGACCTCAGATGTTGTACCTGAAATCTTCTGGAGCTTCTCTCTCTCTATCTCAGTTTGGGGCTCACAGCTCCTAACGCTCCCATCACCACTGGGACCACTTTGGACTTTACCTTCCACATCTGTTCCAGTTGTTCTTTCAGACCCTGGTACTTCTCAGTCTTCTCAAGCTCTTTCTGCCTGATGTTACCAGCCACATCTATCACAACTGCTCTCTTCGGCTCCTTGTCTACCACCAGTGTGTCTGGTTGGTGAGCCAGCACCTGCTTGTCAATCTGGAACTTGAAGCCCAACAGGACCTTAGCTCTGTTGTTCTCAACCACTTTTGGTGGAATGTCCCATTGGGACTTGGGGACTTCTAGTCCGTACTCTGCACAGATGTTTCTGTACACTATCCCAGCCACTTGGTTATACATATGCAGTATAACCTAGATATATATGTGTGTGTGTGTGTAGGTTTGTCGTAGACAGGGCCTCATATTCAACCAGAGCTGGCATCCACACAGTGCACACAGAGACAGAGTGGGAGGAGATGTTTTACACCACTGCTACTTCCCTCACAAGGGGATGTGAAGAGGCTGGGGGCTCATGGATGGTTTCCATGCTGACATCGCTTTGTATGGAAGCTTTAGGGACCAAGGAAGGGTTAAAGGTCAAAACAGGGTGACCCTGTGATTTGGAAAATCGCCTGAGCAGGATTGTTAACCAACATGCATTACAGGCATTTAGCAGACACTCTTATCCAGAGCAACATACAACATACCCAGTGCAGCCTGGAGAGCATTTGGGAGTTAGGTGCCTCACTCAAGGGCACTTCCTACTGGTCCAGGGAATCAAACCAGTGACCTTTTGGTTCCAAAGCTGCTTCTCTAACCATTAGGCCATGGCTTCCCCAGATTGGAATTGGATTGGATTGGATCTGTTGGATATTCTGATGTGAACATGTGTGGAACATAAACATAGGAGACCACTTGGTTTAAAGAAAAACAAAAA
This sequence comes from Neoarius graeffei, assembly GCF_027579695.1. Taxonomy (NCBI): domain Eukaryota; kingdom Metazoa; phylum Chordata; class Actinopteri; order Siluriformes; family Ariidae; genus Neoarius; species Neoarius graeffei. The sequence goes on from NC_083596.1 coordinate 5,795,734, forward strand.
CAAAAACACCCTAATCGACTTTCATGTAAATCTTTATAATGAACAATGATGCTTGCAGTATAATTTCTGGGTTAAACTTGTTTCAAAACATTGGTCAGTTTGGTTTGGTTAACGCGTTCTGATATTACCCACAATGCCATGCTGATAGTAGTACCAGTGGGATATACCCCTCACTTCATCTCGACCTAAAGGCTTGCTCATGCTCCCTTTACCTACTTAAATAAATGTCTGTTTCAAACGATGTCACATAGCTACCCACATACAGTACTTCTGTCAGTAACAGCGCCAAGAATCTGAGTTTGGAGCAGCATCCAAACATGGCCGCTATGGACTACATTTCCCAAGTGTCACACTGCCTCTCCTCCACGACATTTCTTATTCTTGGGTTTCACGTAACATCACATCCGCCTCTAGCCTGGCAAGCCAGACTAAATGTGAATATTTAGTCTGGCCTCGATCTGTAGACATTTCCGAAGCGGGTGGGAGGAACAAACCGCTGTCTTTCAAACTGTCTCTGTGCGTATAGGCCAACGCTCTGACCAATCAGCGCAACAGTGACTGTGACGTAGTCAGAGTGACAGAAAGCAGTGGGGGAGACCTTGAAATAAATAATTTTTCAAAATGCGTATTAATTAATAAACAGGTTCTAGATATTAAGAAGTTTGGAGATAATGACCACAAGTTTGGAATCTGTACCACATACACTCATTTTTTTTTTCCAAGTGTTTTTCAAGGGTTTGCTTAAACTGTTTTTGAGAGTTTTTATTTAGTGGTGTTTGGTGAAATAATTTCCCTTAAATTTAAAATAACGGGAAAATAAGAAACAATCAAAAAGTAAAGTTTCAAAGCTGTTTATTAATTCTTCGTACTGCACAAACTAGCCCCATCCTTTTGGCTACGAGCGGAGCCAGCTGGTAGATCAGACTTTTGCCATAGCCGGTCGGCAAAACAGCGAAAACGTCCTTCTTGAAAAGGAATGAGCGGAGAGCCTCTTCCTGCTCATGTTTCAACGAAAACTCCAAGTCTAATTCTTCTAAAACTGATTCCAAAGCGGAGTCAAACGAGCGCTGTTCTCTAGCCGTAGCCATCTTTCCTGTTGTGCTTTCTCCAGCATCGCGCAGCCTTGTCGTCACTCCTGCAAAAGCCCGCCCAAAGAATCCAAACAAAAACCTTGCGTTGTGATTGGCGGGCACGATTTGATGCCCGGGGTGTTTTTGTTTATATGGTGCGAGGCTAGACCCACTCGCTAGGCAAAAATATTTTTGGCCGCCAGGCGGGTGGGTCTAGTTTACTAGGCTAATCCGCCTCATTAGTTATTCAAAACTTTAGCTGGTGGTCGACCAAAGCTCAGTCGACAAAGCGTTTGTACGGAGAAGGTGCATTGCTCACATGGAAAATGCCTTATGCTTGCATTGTTTTAGGTTGTATGAATTGATCAAACCATGAAACTGATAAAAGTTTCTTCAGGGTTCCCTGTGAACTAATAAAAAAATTGTGAACGAACACAGGATTTCACAAAAAAGATGTCGAGAAAGGTGGCTTTTGAACCTTTCCGTGAAATCGAAGGGAGCCGAGTTGAAGCGCGCTCGAGTTTGCAGTGATCACTTGGTGAAAGGTTTGTATTTCCCCTCTCAGCTATGTCTTGAGTATTTTCCAAATACTTTTCTTGCTATGTGTTGTTATTTTACGGTACTGTTTTTAGTCATGAAGCGCTAAAGTCCCCAGCTGTTTCTTTGTTTACTCCTCACAAAGTCCATATGCATGAAGGTCGCGACAAAATTCTTCCCCAGCCGTACAGTTACAATGCGCTGTGATCACATCTCCTCCGTCTCGCTTAACTAAGATCCAGGTCTTTAAAGGGGTTTCTGATGATCTTTGTGAATGATTTAGCTGAGAGATAAGAGCCAACACAAGTGAGAATCAAGTGAACTGTTGTTTGTTTACACTTCAACTTGGAGCGCTTCGTTGTAAAGACACAAATGAAAAGCTTTTAAAAAAAAACATCCTTACACGGGCAAAAACAAAACAGGATTCATTGGGCAGCGACTTGATCCTGAGGTCCTTTACCCAGCCACATACAAAAAAGTTGTAAGCCTCCATACTCTTCCACGCTTTCATGTGTTTTGCGGTGTAGAAGGACGTCTGCAACACCAGATAGTTCGAGATGTCAGGGAACTTGACTGAAGGGTAGTTTTCAAGATCGTATGACAAATCCTTCTTTCCCAGACTGTAGGGGTCGATTCTATTGCACATAGCATCTCATCTCATCTCATTATCTCTAGCCGCTTTATCCTTCTACAGGGTCGCAGGCAAGCTGGAGCCTATCCCAGCTGACTACGGGCGAAAGGCGGGGTACACCCTGGACAAGTCGCCAGGTCATCACAGGGCTGACACATAGACACAGACAACCATTCACACTCACATTCACACCTACGCTCAATTTAGAGTCACCAGTTAACCTAACCTGCATGTCTTTGGACTGTGGGGGAAACCGGAGCACCCGGAGGAAACCCACGCGGACACGGGGAGAACATGCAAACTCCACACAGAAAGGCCCTCGCCGGCCACGGGGCTCGAACCCGGACCTTCTTGCTGTGAGGCGACAGCGCTAACCACTACACCACCGTGCCGCCCTGCACATAGCAATCTTCTTAATATATCTAAAGCCAGCAGTGGCTTCTAGATTACGAGCGTACTCTGATAAGTTATCGCTAGTTGTTTGCTCTACGGCAGCCGTTTTGGTTTGCTCGACCACCAGCAGTTTTACTCTGGTCGCTAAGAAAAGTCATGTGACTGAAACCCAAGAATTCATGATGTAACTGTAAAATGGTCATAAAAGAAATTTTTGTTTTTAAGATCTAAGATCAAAACCTGGGCGGCACGGTGGTGTAGTGGTTAGCGCTGTCGCCTCACAGCAAGAAGGTCCTGGGTTCGAGCCCCGGGGCCGGCGAGGGCCTTTCTGTGTGGAGTTTGCATGTTCTCCCCATGTCCGCGTGGGTTTCCTCCGGGTGCTCCGGTTTCCCCCACAGTCCAAAGACATGCAGGTTAGGTTAACTGGTGACTCTAAATTGAGCGTAGGTGTGAATGTGAGTGTGAATGGTTGTCTGTGTCTATGTGTCAGCCCTGTGATGACCTGGCGACTTGTCCAGGGTGTACCCCGCGTTTCGCCCGTAGTCAGCTGGGATAGGCTCCAGCTTGCCTGCGACCCTGTAGAAGGATAAAGCGGCTACAGATAATGAGATGAGATGAATGAGATCAAAACCTGACCGTTATCACTTACGTTTGAGATTGTTGAATTTTTTTTACTTCTATTGTAACTGCATTAGCAACAACACCATCCTCCTGTGACATCAGAGTGGCAAACAACAGCTAAGTTCTCACAGGAATAATGAAAATCCATCACCACCAGAATCACCAATATACAGACATAAACATATTTAATATGCTTCACGGTGAAAGTTTCCTTTAGAGAATAACCAAATGAGAGATGACTCAGTTACCATGGTTACCATCACGATTTCAGTATTAAAACTCAATCAGAACAAAATGAACTATCATCACTTCACTCGTTCGACAGCAGGTGAATCGTTCTTTTCATGAATGGACCTTCTGGCGTGGTACTTCGCTGTGTCCTTTGACATTTACACGTGAAAGAGGCGGTGAAAGAGAAAAATGTCTCTCAGTCTGGCAGTCAGCTAGCTGGCATGGCTAGTCACCAGCTTTTGGCGTGGGCAGGACTGGCACGCTCATCCTCTGAGGACAGATGGACATTGAATAACAGGTCTGATTTCAGTTTCTCTGTATTTGCAGAGAGAATCAGCCCATAACAAGGGCTAAATGGAATGCTAACCCACACCCATGACTCATATGATGATTAGCATATGCTAATCATGCTGCTCCCCTTCATCCAGACTAGCCTGGGGAACGTTATCCAGTCATGCTCAATCAAGAGTGTCAAATTAAGATACAGTCTATGAGCCAAGACAGTTCGATAAAAGGTTCGAATCCAGTCTATCAAATGAATTTTCTGAATTAAAATAGTCTTGTGGACTGTGGTAGGAAAATCGAAAAAAGAAATAAAAAATAAAAGAGCCTGTCTGTCATTCCACTAGGGGGCAAAATAGAGTGATATACTCAAGGCTGTAAACGCTGCTAACCTCACAAACTGTTCTAAGGAGGTAATTCTTCATTAGCAAGGAAACAATCTGACATACACCCACTGGCCACTTTATTAGGAACACCCACCCACCTGCAGCTCTTTGATGCAGTTCTCTAATCCGCCAATTCCTTGGTTCATCAAATCGTGTAGACACAAATCAAGAGTTTCAGTTAATGTTTACAATGTTCAAACATCTCATCTCATTATCTCTAGCCACTTTATCCTTCTACAGGGTCGCAGGCAAGCTGGAGCCTATCCCAGCTGACTACGGGCGAAAGGCGGGGTACACCCTGGACAAGTCGCCAGGTCATCACAGGGCTGACACATAGACACAGACAACCATTCACACTCACATTCACACCTACGCTCAATTTAGAGTCACCAGTTAACCTAACCTGCATGTCTTTGGACTGTGGGGGAAACCGGAGCACCCGGAGGAAACCCACGCGGACACGGGGAGAACATGCAAACTCCACACAGAAAGGCCCTCGCCGGCCCCGGGGCTCGAACCCAGGACCTTCTTGCTGTGAGGCAACAGCGCTAACCACTACACCACCGTGCCGCCTGTTCAAACATCAGAATGGGAAAAAGTGTGATCTCAAAGTGTGACTTTCTTTCACTGTGGCATGGGTGTTGGTTTGAGCCAGATGGACTGGTTTGAGTATTTCAGAAACTGCGGATGGTTCTCCTGGGGTTTTCACACACAGCAGTCTCTAGAGTTTACACAGAATGGTGCGAGAATTGGCCAGGTTCCTTCCCGAACTTATAATCACATCACCAGTTTTTCTTTGGCTAATCAGACACAAGGTACACCACCACACTTGCCAGAGCAGTTGGGGTTCAATGCCTTGCTCAAGGGCACTTTAGCCAATCATGCTGGTTCAGGGAATTGAACCAGTGACCTTTTAGTCCCAAAGCTGTTTCTCTAACTATTTGTCCATGGCTTCCCCAAACTGGTGCGAGAAACAAAAAACATTTTTTTTGAGTGAGTGAGCGACAGCTCTGTGGGTGGAAACAAATGCCTTGTTGATAAGAGAGGTCAGAGGAAAATGGACAGATTTGAGGTGGTTCGAGCTGCCAGGAAGGATATAGTAACTCATATAATCACTCTTTACAACCGTGGTGAGCAGAAAAGCATCTCAGCATGCAACAGCAGAAGAACATGTTGGGTTCCACTCCTGCAGCCAAGAACAGGTTCTTGTTAAAGTGGCTGGTTCAAGGGGGCAAATACTTATGCAAGGTAATGTAAAACTATTATATTGAAAATTTGAAGGGTTTTGATCATGATTTGCAGCCTGATCATTTATCGTGCAACCCATTTGTCCATTCAAGATGTATCTTTCAGATAAACAGTGATAACACATTTAAGAGGAACGCTTGATGTGTTATTTGTCTCCAGAATGGTTTTTGGCCCCACCCACTTGACATTGTAAGTGTAATATAGAACGTTGCCTTAAATGAGTTTGACACCCTGGATCTCAAAGTATAAAAGACTCGGCACCATGCAGTACTCGTATTTGATCACTAGGTGGAATGATATTACACTAAAACATTGGTATTTTTTCATCGTTCACCGACTCTTTCTCACATCACTGTGTTTCAGATTGTGTGAAAAGTGAATGCATTTGCACTGTGACACTATCCTAAGAGAACATGCATACACGTCGAGGTCAGTCAAGCTGCACAAGCTCCTGATGCATCACATCAATCTCCCAATGGGTGAGCATACACTCCCCCGAGACAGCCGCCTTCCCAAAGCTGCAGATGGTGTTTGCTGAACACACAGAGTATGGCGTTGCAAGATATTTCCAGCACAAGAGGGTCAGCCAAGGTTTTTTGGAGGGGAGGACTGGGACAGTACCAAACCACAACAATCACGGGCTGTGTAATCCCACTAATGTGAACCAAATGGGAACTGAAATGTAGGAAAACTGAGGGAAGAGAGATCCAAAACCTTAATTCAAACAAGACGCTGATTTTATATGGGTTTATTCATGCCACTGATAATGTATGGGAGATTGTGTGGTGTAAGGATAGATTTGCAAAGTGAAGTTCTAAAAATGGAAAAGTCTGGAGGGGAAAAAAAAAGAATTAACCTGATTGAAATGCTTTTTGTACATTTAAACTGATTCATTTATCACATTCATGCAATTATCCAATCATCCAATCATGTGGAAGCAGAGGAATGCATAAAATCATGCAGATACAAGTCAAGAGCTTCAGTGAAAACATCATAACATTAGCTTGGGGAATCTCGATGATTTAGTGACCATGGCCACACAGGCTGGTTTGAGATCTTCTGGAATTTTCACACGAGTCACTGGAGTTTACAAAGAATGGTGCAAAAAACAAAATACTTCCAGTTCCATGGGTGGAAATTCCTTGTTGATGAGAGAGGTAAGAGGGGCGGCAGGGTGGTGTAGTGGTTAGCGCTGTTGCCTCACAGTAAGAAGGTCCTGGGTTTGAGCCCAGTGCCCGACGGGGTCCCTTCTGTGCGGAGTTTGCATGTTCTCCCTGTGTCCACGTGGGTTTCCTCCAGGTGCTCCGGTTTCCCCCACAGTCCAAAGACATGCAGGTTAGGTTAACTGGTGACTCTAAATTGAGCGTAGGTGTGAATGTGAGTGTGAATGGTTGTCTGTGTCTATGTGTCAGCCCTGTGATGACCTGGCGACTTGTCCAGGGTGAACCCCGCTTTTTGCCCGTAGTCAGCTGGGATAGGCTCCAGCTTGCCTAGGCTCCAGCTTGCCCATGACCCTGTACAGGATAAGCGGTTACAGATAATGGATGGATGGAGAGAGGCAAGAGAATAATGGGTAGACTTAGAGCTGACAAGAAAGCTTCAGTAACTGTAATGAGACTGTCAATGATGGCATAGCTTACTCCGGCCCCGTCTAGTCCAGAAGGAACGATCTAAAGTGGGCCACCCTGGGCAATAAATGTTGCAAGCTATATACACTATATATAAGCTATATATAGAAGCGATATCCACCCTGGGAATACTGACCTACAGTGACATGCAAAAGTTTGGGCACCCTTGCTGAAAATGTCTGTTACTGTGAATAGTTAAGTGAGCAGAAGATGAACTGATCACCAAATGGCATAAAGGTAAAGATGACACATTTCTTTAATATTTTCTGGAAGATTACATTTTTATTTCCATCATTTACAGGTGTAAAATACCAAAAAATGAAAAGGACCTGAAGCAAAAGTTTGGGCACCTGACATGGGCAGTACTTAGTAACACCCCCTTTGGCAAGAATCACAGCTTGTAAACACTTTTTGTAGCCAGCTAATAATCTTTCAGTTCTTACCTGGGGGATTTTTGTGCATTTATCCTTGCAAAAGGCTTCCAGTTCTACAAGTTTCCTGGGCTGTCTTGCATGCACTGCTCTTTTGAGATCTATCCACAGATTTTCAATGAGGTTTAGGTCAGGGGACTGTGAGGGCCAGGGCAAAACCTTCAGCTTGGGCCTCTTGAGGTATTCCATTGTAGATTTTGAGGTGTGTTTTGGATCATTGTCTTATTGTAGGACCCGTCCTCTTTTTAACTTCAACTTTTTTACAGGTGGTGTGATGTTTACTTCCAGAATTTGCTGGTATTTATTCAAATCCATGCTTCCCTCGACCAATAAAATGTGCCCTGTGCCACTGGCTGCAACACAACCCCAAAGCATGATCGATCCACACCCATGCTTCAGAGTTGGAGAGGTGTTCTTCTCCTGGAATTTGGCACCCTTTTTTCTCCAAACATACCTTTGCACATTGTGGCCAAAAAGTTCTATTTTGATTTCATCAGTCCACAGGACTTGTTTCCAAAATGCATCAGGCTTGCTTAGATGCTCATTTGCAAACTTCAGACACTGAATTTTGTGGCTAGGATACAGGAAAGGTTTTCTTCTGATGACTCTCTCATGAAGGTCATATTTGTTCAGGTGTTGCTGCATAGTAGAACAGTGCACCACCACTCCAGGGTCTGCTAAATCTTTCTGAAGGTCTTTTGCAGTCAAACAGGGTTTTTTATTTGCCTTTCTAGCAATCCAACGAGCAGTTCTTTCAGAAAGTTTTCTTCATCTTCCAGACCTCACCTTGATCTCCACTGTTTCTGTTAACTGCCATTTCTTAATAACATTACAATCTGAGGAAACAGCTACCTGAAAACACTTTGCTACGTTCTTGTAGCCTTCTCCTGCTTTGTGAGCATCAATTATTTTATTATTCAGAATGCGAGGGAGTTGCTTAGAGGAGCCCATGGCTGTTGATTTTAGGGACAAGTTTGAGGAGTCAGAGAATTTATACAGCTTTGAAATCTGCATCATCTGACCTTTCCTAACGAAGAATTTGAACAAGCCACAGCTCAATAAGCTAATTAAGGTCTGGAAGCTTGGTAAAAGTTACCTGATAACTCAAATGTATTGGGGTGCCCAAACTTTCGCATGATGTTCCTTTTCTTTTTTCACTCTCCAATTGTACAAAACAAAAATAATACACAAATCCTGCATAAAATGCTGAAAAGAAATGTCTTATCTTTACCTTTATGCCTTTTGGTGATCAGTTCATCTTCTGCTCATTTAACTATTCACAGTAACAGACATTTTCAGCAAGGGTGCCCAAATTTTTGCATGCCGCTGTATTTACCAGAAAGAATCCAAAATGGCGAGGAATTAACCGAGAAGTGATTTTTGTTGAACTGCTCATTAAGGCTTAATTAGTCCATAACTTCATTAATAATTGTAATTAAGCAAATCTGGGTAGAAGTTATATGCCCCCTAGGTCCCCCTACCTTCATGCCAGAAAGAATCAAAATCGGTGAAGAATTGAGGGAGAAGAAGCGACCTGTGTGGAAACTGCTCATTAGGGCTTAATTACTCCATATCTTCATTATTAATTGCAATTATGCAAATTTCTGTAGAAGTTATATGCACCCCAGGCAGACCTACCTTCCTGCCAAAATGAATACAAATCAGTGAAGAATTGAGAGAGAAGAAGTGATTTTTGTAAAATGTGGACAACGCCGGACGGACGACAGACAACACATGATGCCATAAGTTCATCGCCTGTCGAGCGCCTGATGAGCTAATAATCACTCTTTCCAACTGTGGTGAGCAGAAAAGCATCTCAGAATGCACAACATGTTAAGCATTGAGTCAGATAGGCTACAACAGCAGAAGACCACATTGAGTTCTGTTCCTGCAGGCCAAGAACTTGAAGAACAGGAATGGACATACATTCATCGAGATGCTTTTCTGTTAACCATAGTTATATAGAGTAGCTATTTGAGATACTGTCAGGTTGAACCTGTCTGGCCATTCTCTTCTCATCAACAAGGTGTTTGACTTGTAGAACTGGATCTCACTGGATGATTCTGGGAGGTAAGAAGAAACTGGAGATCCTGAAGAACTGGAGAAGCCACACAGACGTGAGGAGAGCATGTGTAAAAAAGAAAGAAAGAAAGAAAGAAAGAAAGAAAGAAAGAAAGAAAGAAAGAAAGAACAACTTTTATTCATCACACACGTGAAATTCCTCTCTGCATTTAACCCATCTGAAGCAGTGAACACACACATGCACACACACGTGAGCAATGAGCGCACACACATACCCAGAGCAGTGGGCAGCCATGCTAATAGTGTCCGGGGAGCAGTTGGGAGTTAGGTGCCTCGCTCAAGGGCACCTCAGCCCAAGGCTGTCCCATATTAACCTAACCTAACCTAACCTAACCTAACCTAACCTAACCTAACCTAACCTAACCTAACCTAACCTAACCTAACCTAACCTAACCTAACCTAACCTAACCTAACCGCTTGTTAGTAATCAGGGGTGGGTTTCCCAAAAGCCTCAACACTAAGAACATCTTAACTAGGAGAGAGAGCATTCATTGTGCCGTTTGCATCACCATTTAGCGATGATCTTTGTGCTGTGATGCTTTTAGGAATCTCAGGCCAGAGCTCAGGATCAAACCCTCTATCTTGGAGCTGTAAGGTGGCCACACTAACTGCTGCGCCTTATGGCTGAGTTTAAATACCACAATGGCCAGAGAGCCAGTCGGGGCCTTTCAGCAAAGCTCTTAAACCTTAAATTCTGCTTCAGTTCTTTGGATAAAAGCATCATAAATCTAAAATGATCCATGATTGACCATAAATCAGAATGTCGTTAATGCTAAAATTTAACGTTAGCATATATTCATAATGGGCGGCACGGTGGTGTAGTGGTTAGCGCTGTCGCCTCACAGCAAGAAGGTCCGGGTTCGAGCCCCGTGGCCGGCGAGGGCCTTTCTGTGCGGAGTTTGCATGTTCTCCCCGTGTCCGCGTGGGTTTCCTCCGGGTGCTCCGGTTTCCCCCACAGTCCAAAGACATGCAGGTTAGGTTAACTGGTGACTCTAAATTGAGCGTAGGTGTGAATGTGAGTGTGAATGGTTGTCTGTGTCTATGTATCAGCCCTGTGATGACCTGGCGACTTGTCCAGGGTGTACCCCGCCTTTCGCCCGTAGTCAGCTGGGATAGGCTCCAGCTTGCCTGCGACCCTGTAGAACAGGATAAAGCGGCTAGAAATAATGAGATGAGATGAGATATATTCATAATGAGGAATGTTTCACGACCGAACAATTGTAACGTGAACCATTTCCAGAGCCAATATTTATAGAACATTGCAAGAATGTTATTTTAATAGCTTAACCTTTTTATAACCTGATGAACCATTATAAGAACACTGTACCATTCCAGTAAATTATTCCTGTTATTGTTGTTGCTGTACAAATGATTGCTCTTGACCTATTTCCTCACATGCATGTCATCACATATTAATCAACTTATCCCAAAGAGTGTTTTTATAACAGGGAAATTTGAACTCGTATTATTAATTTCCTGAAACTTACAGTACGTAACAGTAATTTTTTCTGCTCTTGTGTTAAGTTTCTAGGTCAAAATTAAAAGTGAAAGAAAAGCTCGACCACTCGGCTGATTGAAAGGAGGTAAGGGAAGACAAAATTAAAGCCATCCGTCAGGAATTTGCTCCTTCGAGGCCTGGCCAGGAAATGGAACCTGAGTGGTGACATTTTCCAAATGATGTGTCTATAATTGGAATCTTATTAGCCGTGCGTTCAAAGATTCTCTTCCCTCAAGAGCTCGGCTCTGTGGTGTAGCAGAGAGGAAGTGTGACTGTGATGTAACGTTTGTACACGTAATGCTACTTACAAGTGTATCAGCCCACAAAACACACAAGAAAAGCATGACCGTTTCCATTACATGCCATACATGTGTCCAACAGATTTCAGAGTTGGTGTCAGTCTACTGTGCATAAAGGCTTCACCAGGACTCCATAAACGAACCTTCTTTTAGACACTACTTATTACTTTCCATTAAAAAAATCAAGCAATGGAAAAAACAACAGTCTAGTCATCTTTTCTTGAAAAACGCTTGATATAACATAGTAGCGAACCATTAGTATTAGAGCTGGGACTTGAGCTCAGCCAAAACTTAGCCAGACACCAAAAAAGCAACAGGGCAAAGGATTTTATAAGGGATTAGCGGCAGCCTGCCAGGTCGCTCCACTGTATGCAGCTGTCAATCTTGATTTTAAAAGTAACTATTGATAGTGATTATTGATGGGGTGGAACTCTTGTACGAGCCCTTCGGGCTTCGTTCCCTCCTTGCACCATTGTTCTTATGAGTGCTAAATAAATAAACCTAAACTAAGTAAATTATGCAGGGAAATGAATGTTTAAGTGTGAGTGAAAAATACTGTGGCAAGCATGTGTGGAAGAAGAGTCTGGAGACAGAAATCTTAGTTTCTCAGTCATTAGCCTGTGCTACCTGCTCTTGATAACACTGGCTTGACTGCTTTATTAGTGTTCGCTAACACTACTGATGAATGCTACACCGGTTGGAAGGCAGTGGCGGCTGCTGGTTTTTAAAACAGGGGAAGCCCATTTTACGCATTCATCGTAAAACCTGTAGGCCGGATATCAAAGCATAGAAAGGTGTGCCCCATTAGCATAGTGAACTAGACAACCCTACCTAGTGGCAGAAAGTATTTTTGCTTGTACATTTCATGTTATAGTCTGGCTTGCCAGGCTAGTGCCTCATATCCTTAATCAAAAATATCAAACATCCAAAAATCACTGGCTATTCAACGAAGAGCCTTGAACATCATACCCTGATATGCAACACAGAGTCTTTAACACAACACCCAGCTGTGCAAAACATCCTTGAACATCTTCTGCAACACAGTCTGGAAATTCATAACCAGGTAGGCTATGCAACACACAGAACCTTGAATATTATACCCAGGTATAACCTATAACACAGAGCCCACCATTCTCTTAACATTACTGAACAATATACACACTTCAGATTCATGAACATGAACACTATTTATACACAAATTCTGCCCTCCGCTCCTTTTCCAGAAAATGGTCTGTGACCCTGTCATACCAGCTGGTTGTGCTTTCCAGAGACTTCACCAATTTCTGTTAGCAGCTAGCACTGCAGATCCCAATAAGGCTCAAGCTAGCCTACAACCAGATTGAACTACAAATGAAATAAACGAGTGAATTCACGAATGATCAAACTGATAGAATGGATGAAAGTTAACGGAGCACAACGAGTAATATTTACATTTATTTACAGAGTAATGTACAGAGACATCAATGAGAAGAAACGTTTATATGAAAAGAAATTCGGACAGCACTTTGGCACACGACTGCACTTTCTCGACATCCGCTAGGGACTGACTGATCATGCTTCCGTGTTCCTCATCGAAGTACCGCCCTCCTCATGTCTTTCAAACACCACCTCCAATAATCCTTTATCAGCCCGGCTTCTTGTCCCTCCCACTGTCTCGTTTAGTCCCAGAGAAGCCCGGCTTCCCTGGAAGTGACGATTTTGTTGATTTTAACCAATAACAACTAGCCGAAATTGGCTGTTCAGAGCCGACTCGTAGACTGCAACGGATACCCGGCTGCCAGTCAGTGTTGCCAGATACTGCTGATGTTTTCCATCCCAAAATATGTTCAAAACCCGCCAAATTGCACTTAAAACCGCCCAATCTGGCAACACTGCTGCCAGTCCATAGAGCCCATTGAAATAAGAAAGGTTACAGCCTGGCAGCAAAGGTGATTTTCGTAGCGAACTGCAAGTTCGTCAGACATCACTCAAATAAGTTACAGGATAGTTATGAACATAAATACAATCTTGGGCATATATTATGTTATGCAAGTTATTGTTTTAATGAGAATTCAACGTCATAGACGCAGCAGTTTGGGGAGAGGATTTTAGGGGAAGCTCGGCTTCCCTTGTTGTCTCTGAGAAATTGCCCCTGTTGGAAGGTGACTTCACTGATGTGCTGATGGTGCCAACTCGCGGTTAAGCTCATGCTGGCCTTCAAGAAGGCAGAGGGTGGTAAATTTTTGGCCCCTCCCACTATAAATCAAAATCTGATTGGTTAATTAATTCATCTGTCCCTTCCTATATAAACATACACTGCCATGGCCTTCTCTCCCGGCAATGAAGTCCAAACCAATGAGTGAGCAGCTCTAAACTCTTCTTAGCCTTGAGACAACAAACAAAACAATCTCATTGGATAACTCGATTTTAATGTTTTCAGGACAGTAACCCTTTCATTTCTGAAGCAAATTTGATCAAAAATGAGGCCAAATTATAACCCCGATTCCAAAAAAGTTGGGACAAAGTACAAATTGTAAATAAAAATGGAATGCAATAATTTACAAATCTCAAAAACTGATATTGTATTTACAATAGAACATAGACAACATATCAAATGTCGAAAGTGAGACATTTTGAAATTTCATGCCAAATATTGGCTCATTTGAAATTTCATGACAGCAACACATCTCAAAAAAGTTGGGACAGGGGCAATAAGAGGCTGGAAAAGTTAAAGGTACAAAAAAGGAACAGCTGGAGGACCAAATTGCAACTTATTAGGTCAATTGGCAATAGGTCATTAACATGACTGGTTTTAAAAAGGGCATCTTGAAGTGGCAGCGGCTCTCAGAAGTAAAGATGGGAAGAGGATCACCAATCCCCCTAATTCTGCGCCGACAAATAGTGGAGCAATATCAGAAAGGAGTTCGACAGTGTAAAACTGCAAAGAGTTTGAACACATCATCATCTACAGTGCATAATATCATCAAAAGATTCAGAGAATCTGGAAGAATCTCTGTGCGTAAGGGTCAAGGCCGGAAAACCATACTGGGTGCCCGTGATCTTCGGGCCCTTAGACGGCACTGCATCACATACAAGCATGCTTCTGTATTGGAAATCACAAAATGGACTCAGGAATATTTCCAGAGATCATTATCTGTGAACACAATTCACCGTGCCATCCGCCGTTGCCAGCTAAAACTCTATAGTTCAAAGAAGAAGCCGTATCTAAACATGATCCAGAAGCGCAGACGTCTTCTCTGGGCCAAGGCTCATTTAAAATGGACTGTGGCAAAGTGGAAAACTGTTCTGTGGTCAGACGAATCAAAATTTGAAGTTCTTTATGGAAATCAGGGACGCCGTGTCATTCGGACTAAAGAAGAGAAGGACGACCCAAGTTGTTATCAGCGCTCAGTTCAGAAGCCTGCATCTCTGATGGTATGGGGTTGCATTAGTGCGTGTGGCATGAGCAGCTTACACATCTGGAAAGACACCATCAATCCTGAAAGGTATATCCAGGTTCTAGAGCAACATATGCTCCCATCCAGATGACGTCTCTTTCAGGGAAGACCTTGCATTTTCCAACATGACAATGCCAAACCACATACTGCATCAATTACAGCATCATGGCTGCGTAGAAGAAGGGTCCGGGTACTGAACTGGCCAGCCTGCAGTCCAGATCTTTCACCCATAGAAAACATTTGGCGCATCATAAAACGGAAGATACGACAAAAAAGACCTAAGACAGTTGAGCAACTAGAATCCTACATTAGACAAGAATGGGTTAACATTCCTATCCCTAAACTTGGAGCAACTTGTCTCCTCAGTCCCCAGACGTTTACAGACTGTTGTAAAGAGAAAAGGGGATGTCTCACAGTGGTAAACATGGCCTTGTCCCAACTTTTTTGAAATGTGTTGTTGTCATGAAAATTAAAATCACCTAATTTTTCTCTTTAAATAATACATTTTCTCAGTTTAAATATTTGATATGTCATCTATGTTCTATTCTGAATAAAATATGGAATTTTGAAACTTCTATATCATTGCATTCCGTTTTTATTTACAATTTGTACTTTGTCCCAACTTTTTTGGAATTGCGGTTATAGAAGAGAATAATTATAATGAAATTATGAAAGAAATTAAAGAATGAAAGAAATTAAATATATTATTTGAAATGCTGATATGTCTGGGCATTCTCTGAAGGCCTAGAAGGCCCTGATGGTTTCCCTCTGGTATAAGGTATTTTTCTTGCTGTTCCATTGGCATTTCATATTTCATTGTTGTCTTGGTTTCTTTTTTTTAAATACCATTTATTTATTTACATTCTGTTTTCAACCTCATTCATAAAATCATAAAATCCATAGGAAATTTATTAAACAATTGAGATTTTATTAGAATTCATACAAATATCTAAGCTTATTGTTCACTAACTACCATAAATTGAAAGCAAACAAATAGTTAATCCTTAACCTCCTAGATTATTATTATTATTATTATTATTATTATTATTGCAAGGAGCTAGATAGATAGAACAATCCATACACTTTGTTCTTGTTGTTCAATAACTCTTAAAGTATACAAAATATAATTGCATATGAAGCATTCAATAACAGTAACAAGAAACTTAAACTACATAGAGACGTGACTAAAGTCACAGTAATTGTGCTAGCTGACCTTTGAAGGTCTGAAGGTCTGGGTGAACGTAATTTTGCTCAACAAAATAAAAAATAAAAAAAGATTGAAAAAATCATGAAAATTGACAAAGTTATATGTGACTGAAAAAAATCCCATTTTTCATGGATTGTTCCAGTTGGGTGATCCAGATCAGCACCAAAAGTCATAGCAATGTAATTCAGCCCAGAGGTATTCTTCATGTGAAATTTGGTGATGATTGGTTGAAAACTGAGGGAGAAATTGCATCCTAAAAAATGTTACAAGAATAATAATAAGAGGAAGAACTACAGTAGATAGATACTCTGACTAAAGTCACAGTGATTTGCGCTAGCTGTTACAAACCGGGATGTCTGGTCACCGTACCCTATAGATCCGGAACGGTAAGAGATAGAGAATGACACTTCGTGAGGAAAAAAGCCTGTTTTTTTCATGGCTCATTCTGATTCGGTGATCCAGATCAGCACCAAAAGTCAAAGTAACCTAATTCAGCCCAGAGATATTCTTCATGTGAAATTTGGTGATGATTGGTTGAAAACTGAGTGAGAAATAGCATCCTAAAAATGTTAGGAGCATAATAATAATAATAATAATAAAGTAGAACAATCCTGAGTGAGAGCAACAATTTGCACCAGCGCTGCTTGCTCAAATTAATTAAAAAAAAACTAATTTGACTCATAAATATGTCAATGTTTATAAATAAAAAATGCAAAAATATAAATATATTTTTTAAATTTTATAAAGCTAAAAATTAAAAAGATAAGTAGATCATTTCGTCTTAACAATCCTTAACCTCCAAACTTGTTATTCGTTAACTGCTCTGAATTATTCAGTGAGTTTAAACAAACAAACAAACAATTTAA
This sequence comes from Neoarius graeffei, assembly GCF_027579695.1. Lineage (NCBI taxonomy): Eukaryota > Metazoa > Chordata > Actinopteri > Siluriformes > Ariidae > Neoarius > Neoarius graeffei. Next base: position 5,812,581 of record NC_083596.1, read on the forward strand.
TAAATAACCAGGAAAACCATGTGCTCATGGGAGTGAGGAATGTATGTCTGGACCTGCCAGTGGGTCCTTAATTCTGGAACATACCAAAAGCTTCAAGTTCAACCAAGCATTCCTCTCCAGTTTAAGAGTAAATACTGTACATATTTCTTGCCACGCCCTCTCTACTCTTTCGACATTGTGCCTTTATTTAAAATCCAGCAACCTCCAGGAGAAACCCCAACAGACCACATGCTGCACGACAGAGCGCAGTGCAAATGGTGCACAGAGCGAATGCACATAGTTTACCTCCACAGAGCGGTTCTGATAGTCCATCAGAGACCAAATGAAAGCACTGCTGTTCATTTTACCCCCTGCAAGCCTCAAAACTTTCCCCTAAAAAAATCAGTTATGTAACACATGACACAGAGTATGAAGATACAAATGTGCGATCCCAAAGGGCATAAACAGGGGTGATGGAGAAAAAAAGGCTTGCCAAGGCCAACAGTGAAAAGTAGGCCGTGTTTGTAATATTTCATCCACTTTCCACATACCTTCTCCTCAAAGTCCTGAAAATAACCTCTCAAACTTTTAAAGCTCATTATACTGACATACAATCCTTCAAGTGTTGTTTTCTCTGTTACTCAGTGAGCATGAAGAAATCATCACACGCATCGTCTTTATTCCATCAATTACTCCAAGTCCATGACATATTCCTCTTGTGAGGCCTTGATGAAATCTCCATCTGTTTCCTGAGAAGTGGGTAGGTGCAGTTTTACCATGGTGCTGTTGAATTCTGGATTCTGATTGGTCAGAAGGTGTTGATTAAAATCACTCACCTCACATAAACTTTTCCAGGATTTGAAGTCTTACAACCAAGGATTGGAATGAACTTTTTACAGTGTCATCTCATCTCATTATCTGTAGCCGCTTTATCCTTCTACAGGGTCGCAGGCAAGCCAGAGCCTATCCCAGCTGACTACGGGCGAAAGGCAGGGTACACCCTGGACAAGTTGCCAGGTCATCACAGGGCCGACACACAGACAACCATTCACACTCACATTCACACCTACGGTTAATTTAGAGTCACCAGTTAACCTAACCTGCATGTCTTTGGACTGTGGGGGAAAACGGAGCACGCGGAGGAAACCCACGCGGACACTGGGAGAACATGCAAACTCCACACAGAAAGGCCCTCGCCGGCCCCAGGGCTCGAACCCAGGACCTTCTTGCTGTGAGGTGACAGCGCTAACCGCTACACCACCGTGCCGCCCCTTTTTACAGTGTGATTTACACAATACGTCTGACATTTGATAGACAAAATATTTTTTATTGTGACACACAATCAAACCAAAAGCAGATATTTGTTGCTTTACCTCCTGTAGAATCAACTTTGACTGAAATTACAGCCGCAAGACTTGATACAATCAGCAGAAACATGCTTTTTCTGAAGGGTGTCCAGGCTCATCCTTAGAGACAGGGTGACGAGCTTGGACATTAGGGAGGGACTCAGAGTAGAGCCACTGTTCCTCTGAATCCAATGGAGCCTGCTGAGGTGGTTCAGGCATCTGACTAGGATGCCTCTAGGATGTCCCTAGGTGAGATGTTCCGGGCAAGTCCAACTGGGAGGAGACCCTGGGGGAGACCCAGGACATGCAGGAGAGATTGTATCTCTTGGGTGGTTTGGGAATGTCTCTGTAAGGTCTGGGCATCTCTGTTGGAACTGCTGCCCCTGAAACCCGGACCCAGATCCATCCATTCATCCATTATCTGTAACCGCTTATCCTGTGCAGGGTTGCAAGCAAGCTGGAGCCTATTCCAGCTGACTATGGGTGAAAGGCGGGGTACACCCTGGACAAGTCACCAGATCATCACAGGGCTGACACATAGAGACAAACAGCCATTCACACTCATATTCACACTTACGGTCAATTTAGAGCCACCAATTAGCCTAACCTGCATGTCTTTGGACTGTGGGGGAAACCCATGCAGACACGGGGAGAACATGCAAACTCCACACAGAAAGGCCCCCGTCAGCCACTGGGCTCGAACCCAGAACCTTCTTGCTGTGAGGCGACAGTGCTAACCACTACACCACCGTGCTGACCCCTAGACCCAGATAAATGGCAGAAAATAGATGGATGGACTTCTGCAATGTGTTTCTATTAGCCTTGCACATTTTTTTTCATAGTTTTGCCCAGTTGTCTTTGCAGAAGTGCTCACAATCTATTGGTGACCTTTGGTGAACAGCAAGTCTTGGCACCATCCTTTCCTATAACCTTAACTATCACCAGGTCCCCAGGTCCCTACTGATGAAAAATGTCTCTAAAACATGATGCTACCACTACCATGTTTCACCACAGGGAATGTCTTCTCACACCACTTTTTGACCAACAGGGAATGGGTTCTTGAACCAGTTCTGTTCAGGATTCTTTGAACCTTGGTGCCAGGTAAAGAACTAGCCCACATTTTCATCAGTTTTGAATGGAACCATTGTAATCAAGGATGCATCATGAACGGAGAGTGCTGTACCATGCACAACAAGAGTAAAAAGTAGGAGGAGGATGGCAGTGTGCATAGATTACTTGTGAGCTTTTGTTCTGGTATTACAGGTATTTGTTTTCATTCCATTTTTTTCTGAAGAGTTATCCCTGTCCATTGAGTTCTCCATTGCTGTGCTCTGGTTCCTCACCAAACTAATGACATGCCCACTGATGTCATCATGGTTCATGCTGCAAAAACCAGCTATATTTTGATTCCAGCTGGGAACCAATGTTTTAGGTTCCGAACCAATTTATTCTTGGGCAAAATGCTCTGAATGGTTCAAAATTTGGTGCAGGAACCAGAATGGAACCCGTTCCCTTTTGTTCAGAAAAGGGTATCAGTGTTGTTTTTCTGCCATATGTAGCACTTTTATTCCAAAAAGCTCAATTTTGGGCCCATTATATCAAAGAACCTTTTTCTACACATTTGCTGAGTCTTCAGTATACCTTTTGGCAAACTTGTAGGGTTTTTTTTTATCCTTCTCTTTTCATCACTCTTTTATAAAATTCAGTGTCTGGGCTAAAGTTGTCCTCTGAACAGTTTCTCCCAAGTAAGCTGTGGATCCCATTAATTGCTTTAGAATTACAATCCAAAAATATTGCTGTTTTATATTCATGACATCTAATCCCAATTACAACCCCGATTCCAAAAAAGTTGGGACAAAGTACAAATTGTAAATAAAAACGGAATGCAATGATGTGGAAGTTTCAAAATTCCATATTTTATTCAGAATAGAACATAGATGACATATCAAATGTTTAAACTGAGAAAATGTATCATTTAAAGAGAAAAATTAGGTGATTTTAAATTTCATGACAACAACACATCTCAAAAAAGTTGGGACAAGGCCATGTTTCCCACTGTGAGACATCCCCTTTTCTCTTTACAACAGTCTGTAAACGTCTGGGGACTGAGGAGACAAGTTGCTCAAGTTTAGGGATAGGAATGTTAACCCATTCTTGTCTAATGTAGGATTCTAGTTGCTCAACTGTCTTAGGTCTTTTTTGTCATATATTCCGCTTTATGATGCGCCAAATGTTTTCTATGGGTGAAAGATCTGGACTGCAGGCTGGCCAGTTCAGTACCCGGACCCTTCTTCTACGCAGCCATGATGCTGTAATTGATGCAGTATGTGGTTTGGCATCGTCACGTTGGAAAATGCAAGGTCTTCCCTGAAAGAGACGTCGTCTGGATGGGAGCATATGTTGCTCTAGAACCTGGATATACCTTTCAGCATTGATGGTGTCTTTCCAGATGTGTAAGCTGCCCATGCCACATGCACTAATGCAACCCCATACCATCAGAGATGCAGGCTTCTGAACTGAGCACTGATAACAACTTGGGTCGTCCTTCTCCTCTTTAGTCCGAATGATACAGCGTCCCTGATTTCCATAAAGAACTTCAAATTTTGATTCATCTGACCACAGAACAATTTTCCACTTTGCCACAGTCCATTTTAAATGAGCCTTGGCCCAGAGAAGACGTCTGCGCTTCTGGATCATGTTTAGATACGGCTTCTTCTTTTAACTATAGAGTTTTAGCTGGCAACGGCAGATGGCACGGTGAATTGTGTTCACAGATAATGTTCTCTGGAAATATTTCTGAGCCCATTTTGTGATTTCCAATACAGAAGCATGCCTGTATGTGATGCAGTGCCGTCTAAGGGCCCGAAGATCACGGGCACCCAGTATGGTTTTCCGGCCTTGACCCTTACGCACAGAGATTCTTCCAGATTCTCTGAATCTTTTGATGATATTATGCACTGTAGATGATGATGTGTTCAAACTCTTTGCAATTTTACACTGTCGAACTCCTTTCTGATATTGCTCCACTATTTGTCGGCGCAGAATTAGGGGGATTGGTGATCCTCTTCCCATCTTTACTTCTGAGAGCCGCTGCCACTCCAAGATGCTCTTTTTATACCCAGTCATGTTAATGACCTATTGCCAATTGACCTAATGAGTTGCAATTTGGTCCTCCAGCTGTTCCTTTTTTGTACCTTTAACTTTTCCAGCCTCTTATTGCCCCTGTCCCAACTTTTTTGAGATGTGTTGCTGTCATGAAATTTCAAATGAGCCAATATTTGGCATGAAATTTCAAAATGTCTCACTTTCTACATTTGATATGTTGTCTATGTTCTATTGTGAATACAATATCAGTTTTTGAGATTTGTAAATTATTGCATTCCGTTTTTATTTACAATTTGTACTTTGTCCCAACTTTTTGGGAATCGGGGTTGTAGATCCATTCAAGTTCCAGGTTGTTATACTACAATGTGTGGAAAAGTTCAATGTGGGGTAGAATATTTATGGAAGACACTGCATAAGAAGACATTTAATTGGAAACACTGCAGAATTTCATCTTCCCTCATGAGTAAATGGGAAGCCAAACCAGTTCTTCAGTCATACGTTATACATTATCACTTTGAACATGTACTCAAAGTCCTGCAAGCCAATTAGAATTGACCTGGCAGAGATCCTGTGTAAAGCAACATAAAAGTACAGGCACATTTATGATGTTCAGCTTTCAGCCCATAACCCTTTGTGCATACTCTACAAACACTGTGCAACTTCCTTCCTTTCTTAATGCTGTTTCTTCATAAGTCTTTTATAGCCAGAGTAAATATCAAGTCAAGTCAAGTCAAGTCAACTTTCTTGTCAAATATGCTATACATGCTTGACATACAGCACAGATGAAATTTCAGTCCTCTCTTACCCATGGTGCAAACAGGCAATGCAATATATATATATATATATATATATATCATCTCATCTCATTATCTCTAGCCACTTTATCCTGTTCTACAGGGTCGCAGGCAAGCTGGAGCCTATCCCAGCTGACTACGGGCGAAAGGCGGGGTACACCCTGGACAAGTCGCCAGGTCATCACAGGGCTGACACATAGACACAGACAACCATTCACACTCACATTCACACCTACGCTCAATTTAGAGTCACCAGTTAACCTAACCTGCATGTCTTTGGACTGTGGGGGAAACCGGAGCACCCGGAGGAAACCCACGCGGACACGGGGAGAACATGCAAACTCCGCACAGAAAGGCCCTCGCCGGCCATGGGGCTCGAACCCAGGACCTTCTTGCTGTGAGGCGACAGCGCTAACCACTACACCACCGTGCCGCCCCATATATATATATATATATATATATATATATATATATATATATATATATATATATATATATATATATATATATATATATATACACACACACACACATAAATTGGAGCAAATAAACAGTCAAGGGCACTTGAGGTATAGCAGGTAAACATGAAATAAGCAGTATAAACAATAAACTAATAGCTGTTAAGGTGAGGTAGTGCGGAATAGTGCAAATGAGCGAGGTAAATTGAAATGTGCGGTCCCTGAGTTCAGTGTGTTAATGTTAGAAATACATAAACACACCTCCTGTAAGAGCTTCCCAATAAGCGTGGAAGCTCATGAATATTCATCTGCAAAGTGTAATCTTTCACTATGGTTGCATCAGAGCAGGTAATGGAAACAAGGTAAAAATAATCCTGACGTCTTTAAAAAGCAACGAGGAGAGCACTGACTGTGGAAATCAGTAGCCTTCTCTGAGATAAGTAATGAGCAGATCTTCTGTCTTGGGCACTGTGAAGAACATTAGTCAGAGAGGACTGATTCTGCAGATTCCAACCATCTGAATTGCACCCATAATACCAATTCTCCAGACCAGAAATGATCTATGGAACTGACTGCACCAATGAGATGAGCAGTAGTGTCCTACCCATGGTGGTGTAGTGGTTAGCACTGTCACCTCACAGCATGAAGATTCTGGGTTTGAGCCCAGTAGCCAGTGAGGGTCTTTCTATGTGGAGTTTGCATGTTCTCCCCGTGTCTGCATGGGTTTCCTCTGGATGCTCCGGTTTCCCCCACAGACATGCAGGTTAGGCTAATTGGTGGGTCTAAATTGACTGTAGGTGTGAATGTGAGTGTGAATGGTTGTGTGTTTCTATGTGTCAGCCCTGTGATGACCTGGTGACTTGTCCAGGGTGTACCCCACTCGCACCCATAGTTAGCTGGGATAGGCTCCAGCTTGCCTGCGACCCTGCACAGGATAAGCAGCTACAGATAATGGATGGATGGATGGATGGATGGATGGATGGATAGTGTCCTCCCAAAGGTGGAAGCAAAGGTGGAAGGTGGCAGCTTGGATAACATGCAACTAGCCACGTTTAAACTTATGACCATTAGATAATATTTTAATTTAAATGGTAGGATTTTAAGTTTTGAGCAGAACTGAAAATTAAATTATTATTATTACCTCTGCCAACATTGTTGGAGGAGGTTATGTTTTCATCCCTATTTGTTTGTTTGTCTTTTCCCAACATTACTCAAAAAGTAGTGAATGGATTTGGATGAAATTTGGTGGAAAAGTGAGCCATGGGCCAAGGAGCAATTGATTAGATTTTGATGCAAATCTGGCCATGTATATGGATCCAGAGTATTTTTGCCTGTTCCCAACATAACTCAAAAAGTAGTGAATGGATTTGGAGGAAATTTGGTGCACAGCTTTAATATTATCCTAGGATCAAGCAATTTGAGTTTGATAATATGTGGCTTGGTGGAGATATGAACTCTACCATGTGCCCTTCTGGTTCAAATGAAACATCTCATCTCATTATCTCTAGCCGCTTTATCCTGTTCTACAGGGTCGCAGGCAAGCTGGAGCCTATCCCAGCTGACTACGGGCGAAAGGCGGGGTACACCCTGGACAAGTTGCCAGGTAATCACAGGTCTGACACATAGACACAGACAACCATTCACACCTACGGTCAATTTAGAGTCACCAGTTAACCTAACCTGCATGTCTTTGGACTGTGGGGGAAACTGGAGCACCCGGAGGAAACCCACGCGGACACGGGGAGAACATGCAAACTCTGCACAGAAAGGCCCTCACTGGCCACGGGGCTCGAACCCGGACCTTCTTGCTGTGAGGCGACAGCGCTAACCACTACACCACCGTGCCACCCCAAATGAAACATTTTTAGGCATAATAATGATAGATTAATTTGAAGTAACGTGAGCTAAATGAGATGGCACAGTATGTTGGGCTAATGAGATATAAGCAAGATGATAATAATGAAACAAGTTCGGCAATGACAGCGTAGCTTAGTCCAACTCCGTCTAGTCCAGAAGGAACGATCTAAAGTGAGCCACCTTGTGCAATAAATGTTGCATGCTATATACACTATAGACAAGGTATATATTGAAGCTATATCAACCCTAACAATACTGACCTATTTACCAGAAAGAATCCAAAACAGCAAGGAATTGACCGAGCAGAAGCGATTTTTGTTGAACTGCTCATTAAGGCTTAATTAGTCCATAACTTCATTAATAATTGTAATGAAGCAAATCTGGGTATATGCACCCTAAGTACCCCTACCTTCATGCCAGAAAGAATCAAAACTGGTGAAGAACTGAAGAAGAAGAAGTGATTTGTGTGGAAACTGCTCGTTAGGGATTGATTAATTACTCCATGTCTTCATTATTAATTGGAATTATGCAAATTTGTGTAGAAGGTATATGCACCCCAGGCAGACCTACATTCCTGCCAAAATGAATAAAAATCGGTGAAGAATTGAGACAGAAGAAGCGATTTTCATGAAATGAGGACGAAGCTGGACGGACAACGGACAACACATGATGGCATAAACTCATCACCTGTCGACCGGATGAGCTAAAAGAAAAAAAAAGCAAATTACCACTAAAATGATAAAAGTATACTAATAAACACTTACTAAAAATAAAAATGAATCAAATATAAAATGTCAAAAAATATCATTGAAAGGTTATTGAAAATGAAATACTCCTTAGTTTCATTAAGTCTTCAGCTAAATAATAGCAGCATTTTGCACATTTCTAAGCAAAACATGAGCGCAAACCAATGAACTCTCTCTAACGTATGAAATACAGTCTGTTTTTACAGTCTCAGCTTGCGTGACCTGTTCACTGTTCCTTCGTGCTGCATAACGTGTTAAAGTTTTTGCGCGGCTGCTAATGATGCTAACAATTAGTGAACTATCTGAGCTCAGATAGCATGACATTGTTTTCATTTTGCACTTCGAGGAAAGTATTCCTGGCTTTGCTGGTTTCAGTGTCAGGAGATGAAAAGAATGAATACAAAAGACAGTTTGCAAGTATGCTGTAATTATATTATTGTTTGAATCTCTCTCTCTCTCTCTCTCCTCCTTTACTAGATAATGGTCTCAAAAAGCATAAAAGGAATGAGCTTGAACCGGCACTAAGGCTTTCTAGTATTTTGCTTTGCTCTGAGTCACAAAAGTGAAAGGTATTGGGAGAAAAAAAAACAAACTGTCCAAAAATATCTTGACTGTCTTGTCAATGCTTTGCCCTCAAATGCTCTACTGTGCGAGAATGCATATAATGATGTGGTTATGAAACACAGCAGCACAAGGTATTCATGGAGTCAATTCAGTTTTCAGCACTGAATTGAGTATCATAACTGAGCACGAGAAGACATGTCAGTGACGTAGATAGATACGAAATCCAGTGAATGGACTTTTCATAGGCCAAACCGACTGACATTTTCACAAAAATTGTGTGTATATTTCTAAATACCAGTTACCAAATGGGTTTTTGTTTTTACGAAGCTGTTTCACATTTAGTCACACCCACAAATCTCCTGTCATGTCCATGTCACATGAACTCACATGCATGCCACACTCAAGCTCATTAGGACTAAATATTTTGCACCTATACCATGAGCTAACCTAGTAGTTAGCATGTCTGCATCTTGACCGGGAGATTGTGAGTTCTACTCATGGTTGGATCATACCAAAGACCATTATCAAAATGGCACCTACTGATGATGATATTCATCCTTTGGCATCGAAGATGACCACGACTTCAATTTGGTGGGTGGTGATTGTAGGTCCAGAGGTGACTGATGAGGCCAATCCGGGGTTTGAAGGTATGCCCACATGTTGATGTTCCAAGGTTGAGTACCTTCACTATCTTTTTGTTGTATTTCGACCGCTGGGTGGGATCCCCGCCAGCCACGGTGTGCTGGCCAGGGTGAGATGAAGCAGGCTATGTTTGGAGCACCTTTTCTAGCCCCCTTCCCCATGAAGGTGAGCAGAGAGAATCCTAAACAGGGCTGCTCAGACACCCAGGAGACTGCTGAACTCTGCTGCTGCTTCGTTCCAGCAGAGAGCGACCCTATGCCCTGGGCCGTCTGTGTGCAGGTTCGTGACTACAGCTTTCAGTGTTTCCACACCTGCTACTTCACCACTTGTCCATCGCCACAGGAGTTGAATTTGAAGTCACTTGCAATGACTTGCGCCTACTGTCATCTGGCAAGGCACACCGTAATGCAGATGTGAGTAGGAAGTCAAACACTTGTGATTACCAGAGGACTGGCTCCCCACTGTAACCCCAGCTATGTAATATCTGAGAGGCCAAGGGCTACTGAAACAGATTGGTGATGCTGGGACAGGAGACTGCCTGGGAAGATCAGGTCCTGGCACGGGAATGAACTTGACCTTGTACCTGTTCCTGACTAGAGTGCAATCACTGTGTGGGCTTATAAGAACTTTGCAAGCACAGACTTTGTGAGGTGTATGCATTAGTATCCCACATTACCGAGGCTTGTATACTATGTAGATACTCTGGTTATCGACTCTGCTTTCTGTTTTCTTGATCCTGTTTGCGCCTCATATGGCCCTTGCCTGTTCAATGACTCTGCTTTTGCCATATGGCTTTGTATAGTTTTTACTGTTTTGTAAATAAACTCTTCCTGCTATTACATCCTGCCCATTTACATGACATCTCCATAAAAGGCAAAGCTCACAGAGAGCTGAATCTCTTTAAATGTTACAGTAATGCAGCTCGTTAAACACTAACACTTCTTCCTGTTATAGGGTATAGGGTGCCATTACTTTTGTCCTAATGCCTGAAATGAAAAGGTGACTCAAACTGGACAGTGCATTCCCTATATAAAATTGCAGTAACTCTTCAACCAGTATGGTATATGATTTGAAAATGATGAGTTTACACATAAATGTAAATTTTATACAAAACATTGGATACAAACAATTAGATTTTCCAGAACACAGCTTTACTTTTTTAAATGCCCTGGAAACTAGAATTTAGGAATAAATTCATTTATGTTCAGTTATAAAAGAGGCCCGATGTTTTAACTTCAGATTGGATACTAAGTTGTGAAAAAAAAAAAAAACCCCGGAAACATCACTATCATCAGATTGACTGTTTGTTACGTTTTCTGAGATGCTTTTCTACTCATCACGGATGTAAAGAGTGGTTATTTGAGTTTGGCTCAAATTACAGGAGTGCCCTAGAGGTGCTCTTCTTTTGTTAAGGTCTAAATGCTACTGAATTGTTATGACTACTTATCTGTTGTACTACATTATTACACTTCCAAATGTCTGTGTATACTTGTACAATGACAATAAAGATATTCTATTCTATTCTATTCTATTCTATGTGTGAGCTCTGTGTGAGCGGTCTCTTGTAAGCTGAGCTAAAATTTAACCTATTACTTGTCCATGAGTCATGAGGTCTAAAAGCACACTGGGTTTCAGAAGGGGGAAAAAGATAGTATAAGGAAAATAAGACGTCAAAAGAGCTTGAGTGTGCAAAATGACGACACTGCTGATTTACATGCTTGATGGGTTTCCAAAACAAGATTCTCTGTCTAACACACACACAATGTGACATGTGACAGCACATTGTTCGCACTTACACCTCGAGCCTCATACAGACTTGGTTCACTTACTATGGCATGGACTTTGGATTTTAAACAGCTGGAATGACCAGTATATAGCTTATCTACAAATTATCAAATATCAGGACTATTTTAAATTTCATTAAACCACAGGATTGTTGAATTCTCATTTCTGATTGGTTGCAAGGCAAGGTGCTGATTTACATATCCAAATTTAAATATCTTGGCTTCTACGTAACTGATGACAACAAAATGGATCAGGAAATATCTCACAGAATCCAGACTGCCTCAGCATCCTATGGAAAACTGAAAAGGAAACTTTGGAACAGCCATGAAATAACACTGAAAATTAAGTTAAACATCTTCAGAGCAGTCGTCTTAACAGCTTTACTGGATTCCATCGAGACAGCGACCCTCCCTGCATCAAAGGCACTTAAGAAAACTCACAAACTTTCAAAGACAATTATTAAACATCCAATGGTCTGAAAGTCCCAAACACTGAGGTGCGAAGAAGAGCCGAGATGCCGAGCGTGGCAGCCATGGTTATGTCATCACAACTACGATGGGTAGGACATGTGGTCAGAATGGAGGAAAGCAGGCTAGCAATAAAGATTTTATATGGAAAACTTTGCAAAGGGAAAAGGTTGCAGAGAGTCAAAAATTATGATGTAATTAAAAGACATCTTAACAGAATAGACTGAAGCGAACAACTGGGAAGAGAAAGCCAGAGACAGATACAAGTGGAGAAAGACTGTGAAAGAATCGGTTAAAATAGTTGAGGAGAAAAGGGAGGAGGGATATTGGAGAAAACACAAGTTACGCCATGGGCAGCTGGTGTCGAACGTTATATGTGAAAGATGTGGTCATAATTTTATTTTGAACGCAAGGAAAACAGCCCATAAGCAAGCAAACAAATGCTAAACACATCCTAGCTGTCATCGGGCATGATGAATTACCACATATACATAAAACTTTCCCAACAGCAGCCGTAAATAACAAGTTTGCACTCGTTAGTGCACTCATTCTGATTCATTATCATTTCTATAAACAACAACAACAACAACAAATTCAAAGGAATGGATTTAAAAAATTGTTAATATGGTGAAGTTTTCTGTCAGATGTTTATTGAACATACATTTAGAGAAGGAGACTCTAGTTTCCGCACTTAAGGGTAAAGTAAGTTTTACAACATCTTTAAGACAGAAGAGGTCACACTTTATGGTCTCTTGCTGCGTATTTATTCATTTATTTAATTACATTTTCAAAAAAGAGAAATGAGAGACTGGTGAGGGAACAACTGTTTTTATTCCATCCACATTCACTGGATATGAGCAACCGTGCGCTCTGATTGGCTGCTCTACTACTAGGATATCAGCTCATATACCGTGAGCAGAGAAAAAAAATGGTGATGCATGTTGCTGAACCAACCGAGGATGAAATAAAAACTCTGTTCAAAAACAAAAACACAAAAAAAGAGGCAACAAAATATGGAATGAAAGTATTTGATGGGAAGAACAGATCTTTTTTATTATAATTTTTCAAGAATTATTATTATTATTCATCTCATCTCATTATCTGTAGCCGCTTTATCCTGTTCTACAGGGTCGCAGGCAAGCTGGAGCCTATCCCAGCTGACTACGGGCGAAAGGCGGGGTACACCCTGGACAAGTCGCCAGGTCATCACAGGGCTGACACATAGACACAGACAACCATTCACACTCACATTCACACCTACGCTCAATTTAGAGTCACCAGTTAACCTAACCTGCATGTCTTTGGACTGTGGGGGAAACCGGAGCACCCGGAGGAAACCCACGCGGACACGGGGAGAACATGCAAACTCGACACAGAAAGGCCCTCGCCAGCCACGGGGCTCGAACCCAGGACCTTCTTGCTGTGAGGCAACAGCGCTAACCACTACACCACTGTGCTGCCCATTATTATTATTATTATTATAGCATTTTTCACAAACTGCTCCTGTTATTTCACCGGTTTATTTACATTCTAAGCTGAAATGATTTTGCAGGACATTTTGTATAAAGTTTTTATTTATCAAATTTGCAAAAAATAAAAATAAAAATGCTTACTTTCTCAAAATCCACTGAATGTGGATAGAATAAAACAGTCATTATGCTCAATCTTGTTATACACGGCTTATAACCAACTCGGTGCTACGCGCCTCGTTGGCGATCAGCTCATGTACGACTCGATTTTGTGGAATAACTTAAATATAAAGGTAATGAGTTAATATAATCTTCTGTAAGAACATGAAATCATTGAACTATAGCCACATCGTCATACATTTCTCTAAACATACTGTATTTCATATAAAATCTTTAAGTTAAATTTGATCTTCATATAAATATTACTCCGAGATAATCGTGATACTACTGCATATTCAATCCCCGCACCTGTACTAGAGAGAAATAAGATCTAATATGGCTCTAAAATGGGCTCTGTACACTGTAAATGCAAATATTCAAATTAATTAGAAATGATTAGTGAATCAAACTTAGAAATCATCAACCTGTTGTCAACACTAATATTAAATAAATAACTGCTAATTTCAAGTTGGAGAACACGCTTAACTTAGTGTACTCCACTTCAGTTAAATTAGAAAATATAATTTATTGTCCCAGAGTCCTTTGGGCGTTGTGTTTAGACATGCGCAGACCTGCCCCATCTACGCGCGGTCTTTTCAGCACATGCACCAGGATTAACAAAAGTGGAACATGTTTCCAGAGCCTTAAATGATGCGTTGTTTAGCATTTAAAATAAATGTTAATTGCAAAGTAAATCCAATGTGTTCACCATTCATTTTGTTTGGGGGCTCATTACCTTGTATTGTGTGTTTGTTTTTTTTTTTTTATTAAATTAGCATGTGTCCTATTGTCTTTCGCAAAACTCTTTGGTCAAGAAAATTAAAGTTAAATTGGCCTCAATATGAAGGATGAGTAAAACTAGAGAATTAAGCTTTCACAATTCATGAATATTAAGTTAAATTTATGAAAAAAGATATCTGAAAGCCATTGATTTGAGTACTGTAAACTTAAAATAAATAAGTTAATGTAATCAAAATTATATAAGATGAGTACTGCAAACTCACAATAAATAAGTTAATGTAATCAAACTAATCTAAGTTAATTTGAGTACTGCAAACTCACAAAAAATAAGTTAACCCAATCTAATTTATCTAAATCAACATAAATGACTTTTTTTGAGGCAACGACTTTGCATATTTTTTTTAAGTAAAGTCAACTTATTATATTTTACAGTGTAACCTGGATGATGGAGGATGTGTGGGTTAGATGAAAACAGTGGAGGTCGCAGTCTCTGATCATGCAAGGCCACTCATCCTGTCTGACCTCTGACCCTGAACAAAACACATCAAAAAATGGAATAAAAGCACTTTTTTTTATCCACAAAAGAACACTTCAGTGGACTTAAAGTTTAAGGTCAAACCTATTTTCGCTTGAAATAAACAGCAATCTCATTTGCCGCCCATGAAAATGTCCAAAGCTACAACTCTTGCCAATGAAGCAGGAAGGGTTTTGTCAGGAAGTAATTTTATTAAATGATTTATTATGAAATAAACGTGACTCAGTTGAGATAATAATAAGTTTTAGACGTAAAACAGGGCAGTGTTGTGGCTCCATGGCTATCAAATCTGATTCAATAGGATTGTCTGAGTGAGTAAATCATCTGAGAGGATCAGGGTTTGTAGAGATGGAAGAGCAAAACATTGGAAGCACCAGATTGGAAAAAGGCGTGATGGAAAATGTGTTCTCAGAGCCTTTTTAAACTTTCTGACTTTCTCTTCATCCCGGAGCTGCTACTGACGTAAACGGCAACTCGAAGCAGTAAAGCTGTGAAATGAAAAGATTTCAGTAAAACCTTTAAGATCCACAGAGGAATGGAGGAAGAAACACACGAGAACATGCCCAACTCACTAACTCAATGTTATACAACATTCAGGGATTAGTACTTTAAGCAGTGCAGATGTGCTTTAAATACAATCAGGGGTTTTATCAGGACTCAGTTCCTGAGCTGTACCTGAATTTGAAGAGTTTGGTTCCAAAATGCTGTATATCCAATTCCATTGTTTTGAGGAAAATAACTTTTTCTGATTACGGGAAGTGATAAAAAAGAAAACCACTGTATCCTGTTTTAAATTTATTGACTAAGTCCTTAATGATAATAAACTTCAAAAATGAAATCCAGAACTAATTAACAGCTTTTATCTGAACCAAGTAATTATTTTTTTGTCAAGTTGCTACATATCCACGCCACGCCATTTTCCCCCAGAATGCTAGATATCCCTCTCCATTTAAAGTTAATTTAACCTTGTTCTTTTTTTGACATATTATTTTATTTTATAGATCATTTAATTTTTTTAGATTATTTTATTTAAATTATTCATAATTCAGCGTAGGTGGCACGGTGGTGTAGTGGTTAGCGCTGTCGCCTCACAGCAAGAAGGTCCGGGTTCGAGCCTTTCTGTGTGGAGTTTGCATGTTCTCCCCGTGTCCGCGTGGGTTTCCTCCGGGTGCTCCGGTTTCCCCCACAGTCCAAAGACATGCAGGTTAGGTTAACTGGTGACTCTAAATTGAGTGTAGGTGTGAATGTGAGTGTGAATGGTTGTCTGTGTCTATGTGTCAGCCCTGTGATGACCTGGCGACTTGTCCAGGGTGTACCCCGCCTTTCGCCCGTAGTCAGCTGGGATAGGCTCCAGCTTGCCTGCGACCCTGTAGAAGGATAAAGCGGCTAGAGATAATGAGATGAGATGAGACGTATTATAATTCATATTCAACAACATTAGTAACATGTTTATGGAATAAGAATAAGAATGAAATAAGAATAAAACAATCAGTTTCATATTCACCAAGTGTCAGCTTTATTTTCAACTTCAGCCATTCAATTACAAGACATGACTATCCAGATCTAACTCGTATCTATGCGGCGGTTTCAATACACCATGTTGCGTCATAAAATAATTGCGAGGGACCGGCACGAATTACGTGCATGATGCATAAGCGCCTCTTAACACGGAAGGCACTTTACCGCAAACGCAGCATAAGGAAAGAGGTAAAGCGGACTAGCATGATCAGTGACAATTTCCGCATGGAACTACTTGGGCAACTACGCACTGGGCGCTTACGTTGACGGGGAGTGGAGTCTGTCCAAATGTAGAACATTCGCATGGCGGCGCACCGTCACCCCCGCATCTGGATAACAAGAGAAAACTAAACAAAAGACCTTGTTTTCAAGATTGACAAGGCTTTTTATTAGTGTAGCAGCTACTTTTACAGGCGTGTCGGCAATATCGTGGGCGTAGCGGTAAGGAAACATTGCGTATCGGCCCGATATGTTGAAAAGGCCTAGTTAGAACCCTGCTATATGACTGCTTGGGAGCGTCGTTAAGATGGCCACCAAGTGCACAGACTTTACCTGAAGGACTTGCTATCATTAGCTAATGCTATTAGAACATTCAATAAGCTTTTAACAGGTTCTATGTAATAAGACCGCGAGTTGGCCTAGTGTCCACCTCTCGCTCAGGAGATCGTGAGTTCTACCATCATAAAAATGGTACCTACTGCTGTCTGGCAAGGCACGCTGCAATACAGATGCGAGTGGGGAGTCAAACTCTTGCCGTTACCAGAGGACCCGTCCCCCACTGTAACCCTAGCTATGTGAGAGGCCGGGGGCTACGGAAACAGAGACCGGCGCTGCCCTATACGCCACATGGTGTGGGAAGGACTTTGATTGATTTGATGTTATAATAAGATGCTCAAATGGTTTGTTCAATGTTCTCCAAACGTTCATCACTCAACATTCACAGTTAGACAAAACAATCATTCAAATCTTATTGTTAATGTCATACAATACATCTAAAATATAAATACATACTTTATTAGGAACACCCATCCACCTGTACAACTGTTTGATGCCGTTCTCTAATCAGCCGTTCCCTTGATGCATCAAATCACGCAGATACAAATCAAGAGCTTTAGTTAATGTTCACAATGTTCAAACATCAGAATGGGAAAAATTGTGATCTCAATTTTTCTGTGACTTTCTTTTTTTCTTTCACTTTGGCATGAGTGTTGGTTTGAGCCAGATCTCCTCCTGGGGTTTTCACACACAACAGGCTGTAGAGTTTACACAGAATGGTGCGGAAAACAAAAAACATTTTTTGAGTGAGTGAGCGACAGTTCTGTGGATAGAAACAAACGCCTTGTTGATAAGAGAGGGTCAGAGGGAAATGGACAGATTCGAGGTGGTTTGAGCTTTTGTGCCAGGAAGGATATAGTAACTCATTTAATCACTCTTTACAACCGTGGTGAGCAGAAAAGCATCTCAGCATGCAACAGCAGAAGAACACATTGGGTTCCACTCCTGCAGCCAAGAACAGGAACCTTAGAATCAACAACAAGTTCATATTAAAGTGGACACTGAGTGTAGTTTTAGCAACAGTCTTCATTTGGTGTCAGCGACTTAAGCACAAAAGTAAATAGTTATGCAGGGAAAATTACATGTATTTAGAGTCCGGTTGTGTATTTGCACAACTGACTTTCCAGGCGTCCTGTTCAGATTATTAAAATTGCTTGCGTGTCATTCAAGGTTGTCTTTGATCAGTAGTGACTAGACCACCACCTTTAAACACATCTTTAAGACAGGGAAAAAAAAGGATAGAAAATGCGGACTAAAGATGCAAGCAGTATTTTTTTTCTTTGCTGTAAAATGTACGCAACATAAGATTTTTAATTAGACTTGACAGCGCACTGCTGCACTGATGGACCTTCCATATGTTTGTATGGCAGAACAGCATGTTTTTGTTTGGCCTTTGAAGACATTTAAAAGTGTTTAATCTACATAAAACTAGTGTCAATTCAAGAATAAATAACATATTTACGAAACATGTTATTAATTTTGTGCGGCATTGTGATCGTTTTTTTTTTTTAATGTTGTGTGATGCAATACACCAAATTCACGGGCGCCACCATCTTGGATTTTTTAGTGATATTCATCACCATGATATTCGTGCGTTTTGTTGTTACTTCCAGCTCACTCATTCACTGTTGGTTCAATCAGCTTGAAACTCATGATTCTCATGTAGTGGTCGAATCCCTCATGTTGACTTGTTTTTCCAAGAAAATCAGCTGAACACTTTGCTGTCTAGTGCCCGCGAAAGATCGGCTCACCGAAGAAAATTTTGTATCCTTCCTAAAAGTCAATGATTTTCCGAATAGGTTTTTTCATGGAGAAATTATGAGAAGGTGTATAAATATCAGTGATATTGTTTTGAAAAGAATTAACAAAAGTTTGACCCTCTTATGGGTGGCACGGTGGTGTAGTGGTTAGCGCTGTCGCCTCACAGCAAGAAGGTCCGGGTTCGAGCCCCGGGGCCGGCGAGGGCCTTTCTGTGCGGAGTTTGCATGTTCTCCCCGTGTCCGCGTGGGTTTCCTCCGGGTGCTCCGGTTTCCCCCACAGTCCAAAGACATGCAGGTTAGGTTAACTGGTGACTCTAAATTGAGCGTAGGTGTGAATGTGAGTGTGAATGGTTGTCTGTGTCTATGTGTCAGCCCTGTGATGACCTGGCGACTTGTCCAGGGTGTACCCCGCCTTTCGCCCGTAGTCAGCTGGGATAGGCTCCAGCTTGCCTGCGACCCTGTAGAACAGGATAAAGCGGCTAGAGATAATGAGATGAGATGAGATGACCCTCTTATTTATATACAGAGCATTCGGGCATCACCGCCGTTAGTCATGCTTGTTGTGCACAATTTAAAGTGAACATACCTACGAAATTCTGGCTTTTATGTTTAAACACAAAGGATGGACCAATTTCAGTGATGTTACTTTTAAGCCTTCAAGGTGCATAACTGTGATCTACAAGAAGAAGAAGAAGAAGAAGAAGCAGAAGCCTTTATCTGTAATTCTTACCCTGATACTCAAAATTATAAATCTCTTTATTTTTGGCTTTTTGGTCTATTAATTTCTGATTGAGTTTTTTTTTTCTCATGAATGGAAAATTAAACCAATGGAAAATGATTGCTGGTTTGTGACCGGGGCAACAAACACAAATAGAGACTTTATAAAACACTGGATTTTCAAATGTTCATAACTTTGTTGTTGTTTTTGAAAGATATATTTCCAAAATTCAACAAGTTTTCAATTCAGATTTTCACGCTCTTTAATTACACAGCACTATGATAACTACTTTTAAAAAATGGCTCGTCATGGCTAATTTAAAATAGCATATGATACATAAAAACATCTGTAGCCTGTAATACTGAAGAACCTGACCGATTCAGAAACCAGTGTTTTCAGTGTAACAGCGTAATATTCCAGAAATGTTCAGCTAACCTGAATATTTTTATCTAGGTCAGTGTTCGTCTTGAAAAATAAGTCAAAGGCCTTGTTTTATGACCTTGTCTTGAGGTTGACTATAAAATTCCACAGCTGCACAGCTTCAAGGATTTCTTCTATTCATGGCCAAAGACCCAATGACAAATACAGCACCTCTCTGAACTGTGTATGGCTAAATTCATTGCAGTGTGATATAACCCTGCACACTTTATGTTTAGTGGAAGAAATGTGTTTCGGAAAACACTAACTGAAGAGCTTTTACCCCAGAAACACACATAATAATAATAATAATAATAATAATAATAATAATAATAGGGGTGGGCGGCACGGTGGTGTAGTGGTTAGCGCTGTCGCCTCACAGCAAGAAGGTCCGGGTTCGAGCCCCGTGGCCGGCGAGGGCCTTTCTGTGTGGAGTTTGCATGTTCTCCCCGTGTCCGCGTGGGTTTCCTCCGGGTGCTCCAGTTTCCCCCACAGTCCAAAGACATGCAGGTTAGGTTAACTGGTGACTCTAAATTGACCGTAGGTGTGAATGTGAGTGTGAATGGTTGTCTGTGTCTATGTGTCAGCCCTGTGATGACCTGGCGACTTGTCCAGGGTGTACCCCGCCTTTCACCCGTAGTCAGCTGGGATAGGCGCCAGCTTGCCTGCGACCCTGTAGAACAGGATAAAGCGGCTACAGATAATGAGATGAGATGAGATAATAGGGGTGGCATGGTGGTGTAGTGGTTAGCGCTGTCGCCTCACAGCAAGAAGGTCCGGGTTCGAGCCCCGTGGCCGGCGAGGGCCTTTCTGTGTGGAGTTTGCATGTTCTCCCCGTGTCCACGTGGGTTTCCTCCGGGTGCTCTGGTTTCCCCCACAGTCCAAAGACATGCAGGTTAGGTTAACTGGTGACTCTAAATTGACCGTAGGTGTGAATGTGAGTATGAATGGTTGTCTGTGTCTATGTGTCAGCCCTGTGATGACCTGGTGACTTGTCCAGGGTGTACCCCGGTTTTCGCCCGTAGTCAGCTGAGATAGGCTCCAGCTTGCCTGCGACCCTGTAGAAGGATAAAGAGGCTAGAGATAATGAGATGAGATGAGATGAGACTGGCTTTACTGGACCCAAGAAGAGCTTAGGGTACTAGATCGGAATACTAGGAAATATTTCACCATGTACAATGCTTTCCATCTGAGGGACAACATTGTGCAGCTTTACCTGCCAAGAAAAAGCGGTGGCAGGGGCCTGATTGCCATCGAGGACTGTGTAGACCAGGCAGAAATTGGACTTATGACCTATATAGCAGAGAGGAGTGAGAGACTGCTGACAGCAGCATGGGAAGGTATGCCTGGCTGTAGAGAGAACTGCAAGGAGTATAAGAAGAGAAAGTGCGAGGAACGGTTAAAGCAAGTCCGTGAGAGGCAACTTCATGGCCATTTTATGAGGGAGATGGATGGGACCGCAAGCAAGAAAAGCTGGGTGTGGTTAGAGAAGGGTCATCTGAAAAAACACACCAAAGGACTGATCATGGCCGCACAGAGTCAGTCACTCAGGACTAATGCGATCAAGTCCAAAATTGACAAGTCTTAGGAAGAATCCCTGTGTAGACTGTGCAGGGGGAAGGATGAAACAATGAACCACCTTCTAAGTGAATGCCCCATGCTAGCACAGTCGGAGTACAAACGTCGACACAATAATGTAGCCAAAGCCATCCACTGGGATCTGTGTAAGCAGTATGATATGAAATGCATGGAGATATGGTACGAACACAATCCTGAGCCAGTTATAGAGAACAGCCATGTGAAGGTATTGTGGAATTTTATGGTCCAGACGGTTAAGAAGCTCCCGCACAATAGACCCGATATTGTGGTGGTAGACAAGGACGAGAAAGTGTGTCACATCATTGATGCTTCTTGCCCAGGTGACAGTAGGATCGCATTGAAGGAGGACGAGAAGATCAAGAAGTATCGTGATCTGGCTATAGAGATCGAGACCCTGTGGAAGATGAAAAAAGTTGTTATCAGCCCAATTGTTATAGGAGTGTTGGGTAGCTTCACCGACGGACTAAAAGGATATTTGAGCAACATCCATGTAGGGTTGAAACCTTTTACTATGCAGAAGACTGTTCTGCTTGGATCAGCAAGGATCCTCCGTAGGGCCCTGGACTGCTGAGGTTACTTGTTGTGGCCAGCACAGGACTCAACAGTACATATGTATTTTGAAGTAAATAATAATAATAATAATAATAATAATAATCTCATCTCATTATCTCTAGCCGCTTTATCCTGTTCTACAGGGTCGCAGGCAAGCTGAAGCCTATCCCAGCTGACTACGGGCGAAAGGCGGGGTACACCCTGGACAAGTCGCCAGGTCATCACAGGGCTGACACATAGACACAGACAACCATTCACACTCACATTCACACCTACGGTCAATTTAGAGTCACCAGTTAACCTAACCTGCATGTCTTTGGACTGTGGGGGAAACCGGAGCACCCGGAGGAAACCCACGCAGACACAGGGAGAACATGCAAACTCCACACAGAAAGGCCCTCGCCGGCCACGGGGCTCGAACCCAGACCTTCTTGCTGTGAGGCGACAGCGCTAACCACTACACCACCGTGCCGCCTAATAATAATAATAATACCCCTAATAATAATAATAATAATAATAATACCCCTCCTAGAACTGCCACCTTATTGTGGTGGAGGGGTTTGTGTGCTTGAATGATCCTAGGAGCTATGTTGTCAGGGACAGTACAAATTGTAAATAAAAACGGAATGCAATAATTTACAAATCTCAAAAACTGATATTGTATTCACAATAGAACATAGACAACATATCAAATGTAGAAAGTGAGACATTTTGAAATTTCATACCAAATATTGGCTCATTTGAAATTTCATGACAGCAACACATCTCAAAAAAGTTGGGACAGGGGCAATAAGAGGCTGGAAAAGTTAAAGGTACAAAAAAGGAACAGCTGGAGGACCAAATTGCAACTCATTAGGTCAATTGGCAATAGGTCATTAACATGACTGGGTATAAAAAGAGCATCTTGGAGTGGCAGCGGCTCTCAGAAGTAAAGATGGGAAGAGGATCACCAATCCCCCTAATTCTGCGCCGACAAATAGTGGAGCAATATCAGAAAGGAGTTCGACAGTGTAAAATTGCAAAGAGTTTGAACATATCATCATCTACAGTGCATAATATCATCAAAAGATTCAGAGAATCTGGAAGAATCTCTGTGCGTAAGGGTCAAGGCCGGAAAACCATACTGGGTGCCCGTGATCTTCGGGCCCTTAGACGGCACTGCATCACATACAGGCATGCTTCTGTATTGGAAATCACAAAATGGGCTCAGGAATATTTCCAGAGAACATTATCTGTGAACACAATTCACCGTGCCATCCGCCGTTGCCAGCTAAAACTCTATAGTTCAAAGAAGAAGCCGTATCTAAACATGATCCAGAAGCGCAGACGTCTTCTCTGGGCCAAGGCTCATTTAAAATGGACTGTGGCAAAGTGGAAAACTGTTCTGTGGTCAGACGAATCAAAATTTGAAGTTCTTTATGGAAATCAGGGACGCCGTGTCATTCAGACTAAAGAGGAGAAGGACGATCCAAGTTGTTATCAGCGCTCAGTTCAGAAGCCTGCATCTCTGATGGTATGGGGTTGCATTAGTGCGTGTGGCATGGGCAGCTTACACATCTGGAAAGACACCATCAATGCTGAAAGGTATATCCAGGTTCTAGAGCAACATATGCTCCCATCCAGACGACGTCTCTTTCAGGGAAGACCTTGCATTTTCCAACATGACAATGACAAACCACATACTGCATCAATTACAGCATCATGGCTGCATAGAAGAAGGGTCCGGGTACTGAACTGGCCAGCCTGCAGTCCAGATCTTTCGCCCATAGAAAACATTTGGCGCATCATAAAACGGAAGATACGACAAAAAAGACCTAAGACAGTTGAGCAACTAGAATCCTACATTAGACAAGAATGGGTTAACATTCCTATCCCTAAACTTGAGCAACTTGTCTCCTCAGTCCCCAGACGTTTACAGACTGTTGTAAAGAGAAAAGGGGATGTCTTACAGTGGTAAACATGGCCTTGTCCCAACTTTTTTGAGATGTGTTGTTGTCATGAAATTTAAAATCACCTAATTTTTCTCTTTAAATGATACATTTTCTCAGTTTAAACATTTGATATGTCATCTATGTTCTATTCTGAATAAAATATGGAATTTTGAAACTTCCACATCATTGCATTCCGTTTTTATTTACAATTTGTACTTTGTCCCAACTTTTTTGGAATGGGGGTTGTATACAGTATGAATTGATCATAGTCGTACGGTAACACACTTTCTCTGGAAACACACATTAACAGAGTTACAGTAATTAGCCATCACTGCATAGCATTTCACAGGAAAAGATAGAAGATGTTCCAACTTCTCTGGCTTATTTCAGACTTGGAAATGTCTTCGAGTTTTAAGAGTTATATGATTGTGATGCGACTGGATTGCCAAATCCTGACCTTCGCTCAGCAGGATTAAATGCCTCTGAGTTTCTCTTTGCCTTTTCAGAGTTTCTCTCCTCTAATTACCTCATCTCGATTCCAAAACCAACCACACACTGGACAAGATAAAAAACAGGTCAACAAATCAGAGTACATCACTCATCACTCATCAGTTGCTTTTTTGCTGGAATGGCTACAAAGGTTTTACTGATTCATCTTCTAGAGTACAGAGTTTCGTCTTTATTTTTGGTGCGATTCATTTGGGATGTATATTAGAGCAGGAAAAGATGAAGTGCTGTTTTTATCATGACTTTTGTGGAAAGTAGATCTAAGTTCACACAAACACAGTTCGCAAGAGTCCCTTTGATCAAGTGTGATATATAGCACAGCTGATTTGAACTTGAATCTCGGTGTTAGGACACATTTCTGCAGTGCGGAAAGTTAAATCTAGAACCTAAATGGGTTCTAAGACACCTTCTAACCCTATACTGCTAAAGGAAGGCTCTCTGTCTGTCTGTCTGTCTGTCTGTTCATCTCTGCAAATCGACATGGTTAGATGCACATACTCCATACTTTCCACATGAATTGGTGACACCCCAGAGGGGCCCAAGACAACATTTTCCATTTTCCAAAAGAAGGGATTAGTGCTTGGTGGGGAATCCCCTCCCCCGCTCGCCTGGGAGTTTCGATTGTACGGGACTTTGAATTTCCACCATTCACAGGAAATCAGGTTCATAGACAATAACTGTTAGTACACTACTAAATTTAAGATTCTTCGAAGGTTTTAATTACCATGAGCTAGCCTAGTGGTTAGCGTGTCCACCTCTCGACTAGGAGACCTTGAGTTCTACTCATGGTCGGGTCGTACCAAAGACCATCATAAAAATGGTACTTACTGTCATCTGGCAAGGCACACTGCAATACAGATGTGAGTAGGGAATCAAACTCTCATGGTTACTAGAGGACTAGACCCCCACTGTAACCTTAGCTATATAATAAGCGGGAGGCCAAGGGCTATAGAAACAGAGATCAGCACTGCCCAATGTGCCTCAAGAGCTGGTTAGTACTGGGACTGGAGGCTGCCTGGGAAGACCAGATCCTGGCATGGGAGGAACTTAAGGTTTTGATTAAATGCAATTAAATTCACATTTTCACCGAGTGTATATAACTGGCTGATTTTGGAAGCTAGTCAGAGTGCCGTAAAGTGTAAAGCAGTTCTTACGGTGCTGTAAAATGTTACGCAGTTCTCACAAGTGGTCTCATGGACGCTCCACCAGGGTTACATCGTGCTATACCTGGTGAACCGGGTTGGACTGGGAATGGAAGACAAGCCGTTCTCTCTATTATAAGTCAATGTAGCATTAAAATGATTTTGAAGCTGATATTCTTACCAAGTGTTGCGTTAATGATCAAGAGAATTTTCTTCTTCTTTCAGCCGATCCTGTTAAGGGTCACCACAGCAGGTCAGTTCCACATATTAATTTGGTATAGGTTGGGACAACAAAAAAGTTGGGACATGAGTACAAATTGTAAATAAAAACGGAATGCAATAATTTACAAATCTCAAAAACTGATATTGTACTCACAACAGAACATAGACAACATATTAAATGTCGAAAGTGAGACATTTTGAAATTTCATCCCAAATATTGGCTCATTTGAAATTTCATGACAGCAACACATCTCAAAAAGTTGGGACAGGGGCAATAAGAGGCTGGAAAAGTTAAAGGTACAAAAAAGGAACAGCTGGAGGACCAAATTGCAACTCATTAGGTCAATTGGCAATAGGTCATTAACATGACTGGGTATAAAAAGAGCATCTTGGAGTGGCAGCGGCTCTCAGAAGTAAAGATGGGAAGAGGATCACCAATCCCCCTAATTTTTCTCTTTAAATGATACATTTTCTCAGTTTAAACATTTGATATGTCATCTATGTTCTATTCTGAATAAAATATGGAATTTTGAAACTTCCACATCATTGCATTCCGTTTTTATTTACAATTTGTACTTTGTCCCAACTTTTTTGGAATCGGGGTTGTATACAGTATGAATTGATCATAGTCATACGGTAACACACTTTCTCTGGAAACACACATTAACAGAGTTACAGTAATTAGCCATCACTGCATAGCATTTCACAGGAAAAGATAGCAGATCCTCCAAATTGTCTGGCTTATTTCAGACCTGGAAATGTCTTCGAGTTTTAAGAGTTATATGATTGTAATGCGACTGGATTGCCAAATCCTGACCTTCGCTCAGCAGGATTAAATGCCTCTGAGTTTCTCTTTGCCTTTTCAGAATTTCCTCTAATTACCTCATCTCGATTCCAAAACCAACCACACACTGGACAAGATAAAAAACAGGTCAATAAATCAGAGTACATCACTCATCACTCATCAGTTGCTTTTCTGCTGGAATGCCTACAAAGGTTTTACTGATTCATCTTCTAGAGTACAGAGTTTCGTCTTTATTTTTGGTGCGATTCATTTGGGATGTATATTAGAGCAGGAAAAGATGAAGTGCTGTTTTTATTATGTTGTCCTGTTGGCTTCTTCAAACCAGGACCTTCAGCATGCACTGGGACGGTTTGCAGCCGAGTCTGAAGCGGCTGGGATGAGAATCAGCACCTCCAAGTCCGAGGCCATGGTTCTCGACCGGAAAAGGGTGGCTTGCCCTCTCCAGGATGGTGGAAAAGTCCTGCCTCAAGTGGAGGAGTTTAAGTTTCTTGGGATCTTGTTCACGAGTGAGGGAAGGATAGAGCGTGAGGTAGACAGGCGGATCGGTGCAGCCTCCGCAGTGATGCGGTCGCTTTACCAGTCCGTTGTGGTGAAGAAGGAGCTGAGCCAAAAGGTGAAGCTCTCGATTTACCGGTCGATCTACGTTCTGACTCTCACCTATGGTCATGAGCTTTGGGTAATGACCGAAAGAACAAGATCACGGATACAAGCGGCCGAAATGAGTTTCCTTTGCAGGGTGGCTGGGCGCTCCCTTAGAGATAGGGTGAGAAGCACAGTCACTCGGGAGGAGCTCGGAGTAGAGCCGCTGCTCCTCCACATCGAGAGGAATCAGCTGAGGTGGCTCGGGCATCTCTTTCGGATGCCTCCTGGACGCTTCCCTGGGGAGGTGTTCCAGGTGTGTCCCCCTGGGAAGAGGCCCCGGGGAAGACCCAGGACACACTGGAGGGACTATGTCTCTCGGCTGGCCTGGGAACGCCTCGGTGTTCTTCCCGAGGAGCTGGCCGAGGTGTCTGGGGAAAGGGAAGTTTGGGCTTCCATGCTCAGACTGCTGCCTCCGCGACCCGGCCCCAGATAAGCGGAAGAAGACGAGACGAGACGAGAGATAATAATAATAATAATTCCAGAAGAATGAAACAATGTGTGATATGATCTGATTAAATATTTCATAGCGTTACAAGAAAATAATAGCAGAACACAATGTTTCCTGTTCAGAACAGAATGCAGCCATGAAGCTATCTTTAGTAAATCAATCAGCTGTGTTTCCCCACAATCCCCTGCTCCATAGTTGACATCTGGATGAAAATAGAGACAGAAAATAGCTACATTTGCTATTTATTAAGGATCAAATCAATCCAGAAGAAATATGAAGCCTATATTTTGGTTTTAGAGTGTACTCACATTGTGCTTAAAATAGAAAAGGAAGGTACAGAAGGTACCTTTTTTTTAATGACAGATAACAGAAGCATTCACACAGCTCATAAATCTAAAAATACCACAGAAAATAGTATTATGAACAGACAGTCCTGCCTGAAAAGATTTTGTACATATACGTGCACACAGTATAATGGTCAGAAAATGTGTTACAAGGACTACTTACAATTTTTTTTTTCATCAAAATGTCCTAACAATGTATATAATGCCTTGTGAATACATTATAACATTACAAATATACCCACAAGTCATTACTCATATGGCCTTCATTGAACTGAATGTGTTAGTTGACATATAAGACGTTATAATGGTGTTATAATCCCATACGTTGGTCAATAATTTGCACTCGGAAATAAATGACATATACTGTATTTCAGTTACTGTGTGAACATGCAGGCTGACTTTACTCTGGTGTTGTGTTATAATGCATCTTAAACATTACATATAATGGACTCAGTTAAGAG
Source organism: Neoarius graeffei (assembly GCF_027579695.1). Lineage (NCBI taxonomy): Eukaryota > Metazoa > Chordata > Actinopteri > Siluriformes > Ariidae > Neoarius > Neoarius graeffei. Next base: position 5,840,849 of record NC_083596.1, read on the forward strand.
AATAGTCTAATGCCTTACTATAAATAATTATAACAGTGTATGTTATTATACAGGCGGCACGGTGGTGTAGTGGTTAGCGCTGTCGCTTCACAGCAAGAAGGTTCTGGGTTCGAGCCCAGCGGCTGGCGAGGGCCTTTCTGTGCGGAGTTTGCATGTTGCCCGCGTGGGTTTCCTCCGGGTGCTCCGGTTTCCCCCACAGTCCAAAGACATGCAGGTTAGGTTAACTGGTGGCTCTAAATTGACCGTAGGTGTGAATGTGAGTGTGAATGGTTGTCTATGTGTCAGTCCTGCGATGACCTGGCGACTTGTCCAGGGTGTACTCCGCCTTTCGCCCGTAGTCAGCTGGGATAGGATCCAGCTTGCCTGCGACCCTGCACAGGATAAGCGGTTACAGATAATGGATGGATGGATATTATTATGCATACAGGACACTTTTTCAATGGAATAAAAACATGTATTATATTCCCTTTGAGCAGGTTTCATTCATTTGGTTTGCAATATTGTTAGCACATCACTTATCTTACATGTATTATGTCACTCTACCCAGTGGAAAATGAGTGTTGAATATGGTTTCTGATATTGCATGGTTGTCAAGACAACATGGCCTCACACATCAGAGACATAAAACTTCCATGCTAGCGAGCGACAATTTGTAAACAGTCAATTTAGAGCCACCAATTAGCCTAACCTGCATGTCATTGGTGGAAACCGGAGCAAACCTATGCAAACTCCACACAGAAAGGCCCTCGTCAGCCACTGGGCTCGAACCCAGAACCTTCTTGCTGTGAGGCGACAGTGCTAACCACTACACCACCATGGCACCCCCCTGGACCCAGACAAATGGTAGAAAATAAATGGATGGGCTTCTGCAATATGTCTCTATTAGCCGTGCACATTTTTGATATTTTTGCCCAGCTGTCTTTGCAGAAGTGCTCACAATCTATTGGTGACCTTTGGTGAACAGCAAGTCTTGGCACCATCCTTTCCTCTAACCTTAATTATAACCAGGTCCCCAGGTTCCTACTGATGAAAAACGTCGCTAAAACATGATGCTACCACCACCATGTTTTACCACAGGGAATGTCTTCTCATACCACTTTTTGACCAACAGGGAACGGGTTCTTGAACCAGTTCTGTTCAGGATTAACCATGACAGTGCTAACCACTACACCAACGTGCCACCCTAGCCTTACCTAGTTATCTATTTATTGATCTATTACAATTGTTCTTCCTTTTTTTTTGCCAAATGCTTTTCCTTATTTCCATTAAAGAACCTTGGTTGGGGTGGGGGTGGGGGGTTACAAACTTTTGATTTATCATACACTGTCCCTGTTTAAATATTACAAAAAAAACCCCTCAAAACAGAGCCGGTATACAGTATGTACATACACACTGCTAATAATCAGCTGACAGACATGACATCGAAACCTGACCGAAACTTTATTTTTTTAAGAGGTCCTTGGGTTCGAGTTAAGTGCATGAGTGCTTACTGAAGCATCTTGCAGAGTTAATCTTTGTCTTCCGGGCAAAAAAACAGCCAGCTTTTAAATCGCATGACCAGCGACCCATAAAGTAACTATGTTATATCATTGTTGGTTTAAGGCTTTTAGCTCCCGGAGAGAACGACGGTAAGGGAAAAACACCAGTTCTATAATTAACCTGCATCGGTCTCTATTGGATTTATTGGTCATGGGTCATCAGATGCCAAACGCAGATTTTTCTCATTACAGCAGCCACAAACACACCACCACTGAGCTGATTAATAATGCCTCAGTGTACAGATGTACAGATAAAGGCAGCGTAATATTTATTCAGCTGTGAAGCCACATAATGTGTTTTCATGAGGGAGGAAATAAAACGTGGTTGCATTTTTAACATGGATTTATTAATTTTATTTTTGTTCAGAGATGCAGACTTCAGTGAAGCCTCGCAGGTCACCAAACCTAAACCTCTACGATCATATTGTTTACTGTATGCTCATAAATGGAGGTTAGTTACTGGTTACTGGTGCATGAAGGAGTCTCCAGTGTCAGGGCTTTGGGACAGTCAGAGGTGAAGCTTCAAGTTTTCTAATGCAGGTTACGCTTTTAACATGATAAAAAGCTCTTATTAGTATAAAGAGAGAGAAAAAGAGAGAGTGGAGAGGGAACAGCTGTTTAGGACCTGACTCATTTCACAGGCATTCGACAAAATGAAATGCAACTTTAAAAAAAAACAAAAACAAAACTGTTATTATCTGATGTGTCAAAAATAATCACTTCAAGGTGGTAACTCCAAATAATTTTCCTATAATGGATTATTTTCCTATACACACATTCAAGAGTTTTTTGAGTCAATATTTGACCATTTCTGTGAAGCCAAACACATCAAATATGCTATTAATACAAATTAAAGGAGAACTGAAGTCATTTTTAAACTTGCTTTATTTCTTAATTAACGTGTTATTCAATTACGTTTTCGGTTTTAGTAACCTTATATCGTGACTCGTATTGGCAACTAATTGCAATTAAATATTATACTCATCGGCCTGTTCGGTTTTTAGCCATGTTGAATTTAGTTCGTTTGGTCCACGGCGGGCGTCGCTTATCCGCGCGATCTTCACGAGAGTTGTGCGAGACTTCGAAACGTGAAGTGTCAGCCGGGTGTCAGTGCCGCCATTTTGAAAACCGTTTTCCAAACAAAATATTGCACGAGTTTAAATGATGATTTCTTCCTACTTTTTTCAAACTTTCCTGATTGCTATCAAAACAAAACAAAACTTCCAGCTTGATTACGTCAGCATTCGAAAGAGGGCGCGCACGTCTTTTGACAATGTTGGCAGAAGTTGGTCACTTTGATTTCCGCTGTACGTTTTACTTCCGTCCTACGATGTCTCGCACAGGTCTCAACGAATCTTGTTTACGGCCATTGCTTTGACATATGGACTGATATATTACAGAGCATATTTCAAACACTCATAACTTGGTATAGCAGCAACAAAATAGCGATCAAAAATGCATTCCGATATTTAATAAAATGAGATCAATAGAATTTTGATAATGAAAAAATTGGCCTTCAGTTCTCCTTTAATACAAATTTCTTTGTCTACTTTATTTTGGTTGAAGGGTGTGTAAACTTTCACACTCCTATTTGCCACCAAATATATGTATGCTGTTAACGTCTCCTGACATCAAGGCGAACTTCATTTATGTATAGTAACATACTTCTCCACTGTATGGCTGTACAGCTAGTTCCCCCAGGGTTAGAAGGTGTCTTAGAACCCATTTAGGTTCTAGATTTAACTTTCCGCACTGCAGAAATGTGTCCTAACACCGAGATTCAAGTTCAAATCAGCTGTGCTATAT